>NC_081185.1:161733140-162033140 GCF_029867415.1 Vicia villosa
TGGTTAGCTCCACTATGACCTAGGGAGTGTGTCTGAATGATTGGTTTGGCCTGAGACTCCCTGAGTTACTCCATGGACCTCCAACTGCAAATGCTTCCAAGTGAGAGCAACAATGGTGTTCCTCCACTTACAGAAGTGATCCAGGTGCTTGGATCACCTCAAATAACCTCCCTTGAGATGTTGGAATGCTCACTTTCCAAAGATGAGCTTTGGTTTGAAGAAAACGATTCTTCTTGCCAAAGAACTTTGAAAAACAATGAACAAGAGGAGAGAAAGAGAAAGCAAGTAATTGAGTTGCTTTGGTGTGTTTTTTGAATGAGAATGAGGCCTCTATTTATAGGCAATTGGTTCAGTACTGAGTGAGAGTGTGAGCTTGCTTAGTGAAGTTGATTTGGTTTCTTAGCCATGAAGAAAGTTTGCAAATATCTCTTATGCAATGATGGGAATTTTGATTCCATTTGATCAATCCCCTAGCCCTCGATTTTGCTTGATCTTAGGGGACCAAATTGCTGCAGAAATGAGCTCCAATTGGTTGGGAGAAGATTCCTTTGATGAATCACCAATTTGTCATAAATTCAAAAATGCAATCATTACATAATCACATGCATTTGTTTTTGGAATCTTCTCTAATCCTTATGCAATGATGAAAATGGATGTATGGCATGGTTTCAGATGTGTTATGGGTCGTGTAGCATCCATAAGAGAGGTTATTTGCACAAAATTTGCAAAGTCAAAAAGTGTCCATGACCTATAATTTCACTTCATGAGGCCAACTTTGAACAAGCATAACTCCTAGCTCAAATTGAATTTGGAGAAGGTTGAACACAATTTGGAAAGCCCTAAACATCTACTTCAAATCATTAGTTTATGTCTTCTTCAGAATCACTTGGGAAATTTGTGAAAAATGAGGTCAAAGTTGGAAGAAAACTAGGTTAAAACACTTAGAAAAATTTCTAAGTGTTTATGACCTAAACCTCAAAATTTCCAAAACTTCATAAATGGTTGATCTTTTGAAAAAAGTTCCCTTGTAAGATGTTGTTTTATTTTGCAAGATCTACAACTTTCATGTTGGAAGTTTTTTGAGTTGTGTAGGTGAAATTTTGAGATCTCACCATGCCTTTAAAAACCCTAATTCCCGACTTTTCGCTCCTTGATGAATTTCTTTGAATTTCTTTGGCCAAATGACTTTGATATCCATATATTGATGATATTGATCTTTGAAAGTCATTTTTTGACCAAAAACCTTAAAAGTCAATGATGATCCTTCACAGTTGACTTTTTCCTGACAAAGTGAATTTTTGGGCTTTTGTGTAGAAATAAGATCTTCTCCCCAAATGGATGATATAAATGGATTATATGGAGGTAGTAGAGATCCTTGAATCATGTCTTGAGTTTTGGATTCATGCCCTGATCAGAAGTCAACTATCTTGGTGAATTAGGTCAAAACCCTAATTTGTCGACCATGTGAAAGTAATGACTGTAGACTTTGAATTGAAGTGTGATGTCCAGTAGATCTTGTAATATGAGTTATTTGAAGATGATTGATGTCTTTGAATGACCCTCTGAGGCTTTTTAGGGTTTCCCAAATGTGATCCCTGATTTTAGTCCTTGATAGGCTCAAAACCCTAGTCTGGTGACCTGAGTAAGCCTGTACTCAGATGACTGGATGTCTAATCAATCATAGATGAGAAAAATGAAGTTTTTGAGCTCCATGATTGTATTAGAGGCTAATCTTTGTATTGATTGATCCTTTGCCTGAGCTTTCTTGTCTTTGTGCATCCTCGATTAGGTATCAGATGGAGAAATGACTGCTCTGGGTACTTGTCTTGACCTGATGAAAAATCCTGAAGATATGTCATCTCAGGGGGGTCAAAAATTAGGGTATGACAGAAACATAAATTAAAGAGACATATATAATGGTGTGATATATTGATGAAACACCCACTTAAATTATTATGCATTTTCGTTTTCAGCTTTTCATTGTGTGTTGTACGTTTTGTTTACTATTCCATTATATTGTTCTGTTTCCATGTCTTTCATGTTGGTACTTAAGGAACAATATAATAGTATAACAAAGTAGAAGTGGAAATGAAACATGTTTATGAGATGAAGCACAATTGAACACTAGAAATAGGATCATAAATAGAAGTAACCAATAACAGCATGCTGAGAATAAAAACACTAGGCTAGTAACAATAGCATTAACATAGAAGTAAAACGGTCCCGTTTGATCGAAATAGCCGAATTAAGCGGTATAATTAGTTGTCTGGAATTTGATGGAAATTTACGTGGTATCTAAGTTTAATTAGTAGATTAACGTGGTGGTGTTATTTTGTTGAAATTGTGATATTTTACTAATCAACCAAAATTGAGTTTTAATTTAAATATTCTTTATAAATAAATATTGGTTCTGTGATAGAAATTGACACACACATTGTAGGAATAGAATATAATGGAATTGGAATTAATATTATTTGTAATAATTTTAGGAGTTTTGGAATTAGAGATAAATAATTAGATTAATAAGCTAATTTAAATTATTTTAATTTGAATAGAGTTGTTAGAGTTGCTAATAGGGTTGTCAATAGAGTTATTAAAGTTGTCAATAGAGTTGTTAGAGTTGACAATAAAGTTGCTAGAGTTGTTTTGAATTACTAAGAGTCATACTTTTGTTTGTTTTGAGTAATTTTGACATGTTTAGAGTTGTTAGTGTATGATGTCGGTGTTTGTTTTTTTTTTGTTGAAACTTTAACAATTCATACCTTTTGAACCGTAACTCCGTTTGAGTCCTCATTTGAAGCGTTAGAAAGCTAGCGCGATATTCTTTTTAATAAAAATGGTCTTGAGCAATAGAATGCAAAAAAATTGGAAATGGAGTAGAAATAGAAGTGAATTAAATTAATATAGTGTGATTATTAATTGGTTGATTAAATTAATAGTTGAATTAATTTCAATGTGTTTAATTGATTAGAATATAAATTGGAATTAAATTAACTATTTGGTTTGTCGGTAAATTACGATATTTTGAGAATTTATCCGTAATTGTGTTTTGATTGAATATGTATGTTGAGAAATATATATTATTATGTCAATGGTGTTGTTTTGATATTGATTCTCTGTGGGTAGTTGGATAGCATTAATTTCAATGATTAATTGCTTGATTTTAAATGTGTATGTTCATATATAATTGGCAAAATGAGAATTAACATGAGATAGTATGGTTACTAGTGTTAATTGGATTTTGTAAATCGTAATTGATTAATTGACCTTTTATATGTGAATGATATGTATGTGTTGTGAATGTTGTGTACAATTGGTGGATAATTCATCGAGTTGAATTATTGTGATATGCTAAATATTAAGATGGTAGAGATGATCTTAATTGCATATGTTTGATTAACATTGTACATACATTCATATCATGGATGCCTTGAAACAAAGGTGGTTTGCTTTGAAACATAAGCGAGGCTTAGATTCTAAAGTGAATCGGAAGCGGTAAACTATATGTTTACATTTGGTGGCTTTGATCTTGTCCGGATCTGAAGCGTGGCTAGATTCTATATGAATCGGAAGCGGTGGAACTTTGGGTCCACATTGGGTACCACATGCATAGAGTCACATATCTTGCATTGAGTCACATTGAAGTTAAGTGATGTTTGAATATATGCATTTATGTGATTTTCATGTGTACATGAGATGTGATAATTGAAATTGGTGATGTTTTGATATATAATTGGTTAAACGTGTGAATATGTGATAATGATGGATTGTGTATATATTTGGGATAAGTAGTATTGAATCTTTTGAGTATTATACTATTGAATTTTGTGCTTACTTGAATATTTGAAATTTATTAAATGATACTATTTACATGATTATGACTTGTTGTGTGATGAAAAGTATGTGAGATTAATGAACTGTAGAAGTATGATGTGTATAGTAGCTATTGATACTTGTGATGTGATGATTTTATATGTCTGAATCCTAGCATGCAATTTATCATATGCCCACTTATATGATTTGATATCTCACCCTTTTCTCTTGTTTCGCCGTTGCCTTTATATTGGCAACGTGCAGGTATTCAAGTATGAAGATTTAGTTGCCGTTACTCGAATCGGTTGTCGCTCTGATACGTAGCACTCTGGGGGGAACGATTTATGTCATTTATGATGTTGTTGTTTAATTGTGTTATCTTGGTTGAACAAAATGATAAGTTAACTGAGGATATTTTATTGAATACATTCTTAAGCGATTCCGCTGTGTTTTAATAAAATAAGTTATTCTGTTTCAAAGGTGCTATGTATCCGCTTTATGCGACGAGGTGATTTGTTTTTTTTTAATTATGTGACGCCTCATTTGTTTATTGAGAAATTTTGAAAACTCTGATTTATATATATTTGTCGGGTAGAAATGGGGTGTTACAATAGTGGTATCAGAGCAGGTCGGTCCGTCCGGCCAAGTTGTCGAGTCAGTTGAGTTGTGTGACAGTTGAATGATGTCAGTGTTTTATTCCTTAGTACGCGACATGTGTGTGAAACACTGTCAGTACTTGTTTGCTTTGTTGTAGGGATTGGTTTGATTACAAGTGGGGGAGAAGTTTTACTTCTTGAAGATGTTTCTGTTGTAAGGGATGGTCAAGTATGTTGAGTTGCGATGTTCAGCACGGTTGAGGACTGAGAACTTGTCGGTGTGTTTAACCTTTGCGTCTGATGCCGGTGTTTGACAAGTGTTAAAGTGATAAAGTTGCGGTAGACTTTATGTTAGACTCGCATAAGTGATTAATGGACGTAGTCGATGTGTGAAGTGTTGTGAATCGCAAATCCGAGTTGGAACTCGAGAATGCGCGTAGCTTGAGTTTCGGATATCTGATTTGAACTCCGTTTGAAGCATCAGAAATATAACGAGATGAAGTGTATTATAAGAATGATTTCCGCAACCGTAATAGAGTTGATTTTGACGTGATGATGTTGGGATGGGGTGTAGTTTGTCGTCGAAGTTATTTAAGGAGTTTGGGAGATAACATAAAAATTGTCGATGCTTGACGTTGATGTTTACAATTCGAATAACGTTAGAGATTTGTATCTTGGGTTTCGAGTATCAGTTGGACGTACCGTTTGAGCCTACGAAGAGGTGAAGTTGTATTCTACCTTATGGAAATGTGTAATCCTGTTGAATAAGAATGGTTATAACCGCAAATGTCTGAAGCGAAGTTAAGCAGAACTTGTTGTTGATGATTAAGATGAGAGAACGAGATGTTCGGTATTGTAGATGATTTGAGTACTGATGACTTTTAAGGAAGAGTGAAGTAGTAGTGAAGAAAAATTCAGACTTAGGGATGATAGAAGTCGTATTTGGGATGCCAAAAGTGGCGGTGTGTATAAAAAGACTGTATGGAATTTCTATCGCCAGTTTATCGTGAGGATGACTTCGGTTCAGAAAAAAAAATTGTGTGATGCTAAGTGATTGTGAATTAGACTTTTTTATTATGTTTGGACGTCGGTGTCTCATTGACAAGATCGATTGATAAGGTAAGATGTTGTAGGAATTGTAAAAACATAAAGTGAATCATTGGATTACGTCGTGTTAATGGATTTAAGTGGAAATTCGGAAAGGACGTTATTTTGATGTAACAACGATTTATACTCCACTAAGGTTGTCGGATACTAATTGGCAAATTGGGGAACTGATCACCCTCAATCTATTGTTAATGGTAGACGAAACTCGTGTTGGACGTTATAGATTTGTCTTGTTGTCTTAATAGTGTAGAAAGAATATCTATATTTTATCGTGAAGATAGTCGCCCATTAGCTTGTGTAGCTTGGTAAGAGGGATGGTTGAGTTAGAATTAGATGAGATCAACAATCGGTGTAGTACGTTTTATGCAAGCGAGTGTCACAAAGTGAAAGATTGGAATTATCAAGTAAACAACGATGTGAGGATGAGTATTGAAGAAAGTTTGTATTGGATCGAGAATTTGTGAACCATATAAGTGGACGGAATTTTATCGAGAATGGTGACTTAAAAGAGAATTATCAGAGTTGATCAGCGGAAGCCTTAGGTGACACTGTTGTTATAAGGCTTGAGGGAGTAAGAAACTATATGCCAGAAGTCGGTAAAGATGAGTTATCTTGATATTTGGATTGATGGACTGTTGGAATAAGTGTGATGCGCAAGGATACTGCATTGAGTCGTTGATTATTGAATAAATTGTAAGAACTATAATGTGTTTTGTTCATGAGAATCGTTGTTGTGACGAAGAGGTAGTGATCGAAGTGTTACCAAGCGTGATTTGGAGAATAGAGATTTGGATACGAGGTTTGTGTTTGGATGGTGTTGAGCGGATTTTCGAGGACGAAAATATTTTAAGTGGGGGAGAGTTGTAACACCCCGAATTTAATTAAATTGGTTAATTAAATTAATGGAGGATTTAAATATTTGATTTAGTCGAATTTGGATTGTTGGTGTTATTTAAGGGCGTATTTGGAATTATATAAATTGAAGTCGGATAGTCGGAAATTAATATTAAGAATAATATTATTTATAAGTCGGAATTATTATATTGAAGGAATTATTATTATAAGTGATATAATTAATTATTTGAGTTATATCTCTTATTGGGCCTAAATTGATTTTGGAGGATATTAAATAAAGAGAGGATTTAAACACTAAGCCCAATTGGTTTTATATTAGGGTTTTAGAGAATTGGAAGAGGAGAGTGGTCATAATGAAGAGAACAAGAATAGAGGAGAAAGAGGCAAGACTATGGAGAAGAAGAAGGGGCTTGAAGATTTTTCATCTATGGTGTCAATTGAAGATGCAATTAGAGACCCATTGAATGCTTCCATTGATAAGGTAAGGGTGGGGTTCTCTTCCTATAATGGGGCTTATGAAATCTTGTATGTTGGGGATTAGGGGATTAAGTTATTGCATTTGCTGTGTTAAAATGGTGCTGGAAATTATGAGACTGTTATATTCATGTTGCTGTTCGTTGAATTTGAAAAGAAAAAAAATAAAGCCACGACCTCCGACAACGAGTGCCTGAGACACGGCCAGCAAGAAACCCGTTGACGGGCACACCCCATTAAGCCTCTAACAATTGCATTTTTTTATACTATTTTCTTTGAGTGCTTAATTGTTTCTTTTCTGTTCATTTGTTTTCGTTGTAGTTTCTAACATGTGCTCTGTTTCTGTTCATGATTGCATATGGTTATTTATTTAAAATATTATATAATGACATCACATGATAGAAATGAAACATAAATTAAAGAGACATATATAATGGTGTGATATATTGATGAAACACCCACTTAAATTATTATGCATTTTCGTTTTCAGCTTTTCATTGTGTGTTGTACGTTTTGTTTACTATTCCATTATATTGTTCTGTTTCCATGTCTTTCATGTTGGTACTTAAGGAACAATATAATAGTATAACAAAGTAGAAGTGGAAATGAAACATGTTTATGAGATGAAGCACAATTGAACACTAGAAATAGGATCATAAATAGAAGTAACCAATAACAGCATGCTGAGAATAAAAACACTAGGCTAGTAACAATAGCATTAACATAGAAGTAAAACGGTCCCGTTTGATCGAAATAGCCGAATTAAGCGGTATAATTAGTTGTCTGGAATTTGATGGAAATTTACGTGGTATCTAAGTTTAATTAGTAGATTAACGTGGTGGTGTTATTTTGTTGAAATTGTGATATTTTACTAATCAACCAAAATTGAGTTTTAATTTAAATATTCTTTATAAATAAATATTGGTTCTGTGATAGAAATTGACACACACATTGTAGGAATAGAATATAATGGAATTGGAATTAATATTATTTGTAATAATTTTAGGAGTTTTGGAATTAGAGATAAATAATTAGATTAATAAGCTAATTTAAATTATTTTAATTTGAATAGAGTTGTTAGAGTTGCTAATAGGGTTGTCAATAGAGTTATTAAAGTTGTCAATAGAGTTGTTAGAGTTGACAATAAAGTTGTTAGAGTTGTTTTGAATTACTAAGAGTCATACTTTTGTTTGTTTTGAGTAATTTTGACATGTTTAGAGTTGTTAGTGTATGATGTCGGTGTTTGTTTTTTTTTTGTTGAAACTTTAACAATTCATACCTTTTGAACCGTAACTCCGTTTGAGTCCTCATTTGAAGCGTTAGAAAGCTAGCGCGATATTCTTTTTAATAAAAATGGTCTTGAGCAATAGAATGCAAAAAAATTGGAAATGGAGTAGAAATAGAAGTGAATTAAATTAATATAGTGTGATTATTAATTGGTTGATTAAATTAATAGTTGAATTAATTTCAATGTGTTTAATTGATTAGAATATAAATTGGAATTAAATTAACTATTTGGTTTGTCGGTAAATTACGATATTTTGAGAATTTATCCGTAATTGTGTTTTGATTGAATATGTATGTTGAGAAATATATATTATTATGTCAATGGTGTTGTTTTGATATTGATTCTCTGTGGGTAGTTGGATAGCATTAATTTCAATGATTAATTGCTTGATTTTAAATGTGTATGTTCATATATAATTGGCAAAATGAGAATTAACATGAGATAGTATGGTTACTAGTGTTAATTGGATTTTGTAAATCGTAATTGATTAATTGACCTTTTATATGTGAATGATATGTATGTGTTGTGAATGTTGTGTACAATTGGTGGATAATTCATCGAGTTGAATTATTGTGATATGCTAAATATTAAGATGGTAGAGATGATCTTAATTGCATATGTTTGATTAACATTGTACATACATTCATATCATGGATGCCTTGAAACAAAGGTGGTTTGCTTTGAAACATAAGCGAGGCTTAGATTCTAAAGTGAATCGGAAGCGGTAAACTATATGTTTACATTTGGTGGCTTTGATCTTGTCCGGATCTGAAGCGTGGCTAGATTCTATATGAATCGGAAGCGGTGGAACTTTGGGTCCACATTGGGTACCACATGCATAGAGTCACATATCTTGCATTGAGTCACATTGAAGTTAAGTGATGTTTGAATATATGCATTTATGTGATTTTCATGTGTACATGAGATGTGATAATTGAAATTGGTGATGTTTTGATATATAATTGGTTAAACGTGTGAATATGTGATAATGATGGATTGTGTATATATTTGGGATAAGTAGTATTGAATCTTTTGAGTATTATACTATTGAATTTTGTGCTTACTTGAATATTTGAAATTTATTAAATGATACTATTTACATGATTATGACTTGTTGTGTGATGAAAAGTATGTGAGATTAATGAACTGTAGAAGTATGATGTGTATAGTAGCTATTGATACTTGTGATGTGATGATTTTATATGTCTGAATCCTAGCATGCAATTTATCATATGCCCACTTATATGATTTGATATCTCACCCTTTTCTCTTGTTTCGCCGTTGCCTTTATATTGGCAACGTGCAGGTATTCAAGTATGAAGATTTAGTTGCCGTTACTCGAATCGGTTGTCGCTCTGATACGTAGCACTCTGGGGGGAACGATTTATGTCATTTATGATGTTGTTGTTTAATTGTGTTATCTTGGTTGAACAAAATGATAAGTTAACTGAGGATATTTTATTGAATACATTCTTAAGCGATTCCGCTGTGTTTTAATAAAATAAGTTATTCTGTTTCAAAGGTGCTATGTATCCGCTTTATGCGACGAGGTGATTTGTTTTTTTTTAATTATGTGACGCCTCATTTGTTTATTGAGAAATTTTGAAAACTCTGATTTATATATATTTGTCGGGTAGAAATGGGGTGTTACAGCAGCAATATCCACAAATTTAATCTCTTCTCCCCCAAAGAACCTGTCCTTCAACTCATTCTCAAGAATCAGAAGGGCCTCAGATGCATCTGCAATATTCTTCTCACGCTCTTTCTCATCAACTGTGAAAGCTGACTTGGATGAAGGGCCCATAATCTGAACAATTCATAAATTATAAGTACTATATAAACTATTTCAAACTAAAAAATATCCAAGAGGAAGTCAAGTTACCTTGTCATCTATGAACTTGGACCAGAAACGGGCCAAGGCTCTTTTGTAAGGATCAGAAGGCAAGATTGGATTTTGTTTCCAAGTCTCATCGATGTACTAAAGAATCACAAGGGATTCTGATATGGGCTTTTCATTATGAACAAAAACTGGAACCTTCTTATAAACTGGGTTATATTTGAGAAGAAGTTCACTTTTCCTAGCCAATTTTTCTACAACAAATTCATATTCAATTCCCTTCAGATTTAAAGCAAGAGTTACTTTGCATACAAATGGGCTTCCAAGAGCTCCCAAAAGTTTCACATCTTCCTGATTTGAAAAAGAGAGATTTCTTGGAGCATATTGATCATTCTGAAGCAGAAAACATCTTCCAGGCGTTCGGATTCTCCCCCAAGATTGACTATATGCACATGGTTCATTCATATATGCTTAGATGCAGACATAGTTGTCAACACAATGTTGGTAAAATTATGGATGCAAGAGATCGAAGGATGGTAGCAATAAAGATCGAAGGACAGTAAAAATAAAGATTGAGGAAAACTATTAGAAATTTAAATTCCAAGCACGATTACTTAACAGGTTAATTACGCGCAAGTTTTTAGGAACTTTCAAATTGTATTCGGACCATTGAATTCTTTAATAAAATTTTGACTGTAGTTATTCAAACTTGAATCTAATTTAATCAGTTAGCTTAAATATTTAACATAGATTGCATAAAAATTGAAATTGGATACTCTCATATGTTGGCAAGTTCGGATAAGATCCTTTAAAAGATGAAACAAATACAATTTTTCCACCATTCATTCGCTAGAAGAACATTCCTAACTAATTACTTTCAAACAGCACATGTTCCAAATAGGAGAACATCAATGGTCGTCTCTATATGTGGGGCAAGGTGTTCCTAATGGGTCTAACAGAAACTGATGATACAAAAAATCATCTAAGTGATCAGTTGAGGACGAGGGTTTATGCTGTGTGCTAGTGTGTTGTGAGGACTGGTTATTTTTGTGCGTACCAGATAGCATATGAAGAAGAAATCTGGTTGGTAAGAATACAAAATCGGATAACTGGGAGACTGGGAGTCAAGTTATCCGGTGTGTATTTGTAAACCTGATAATCGGGAGTCAAGTTATCCGGTTGATGAAAAACATGAACCAGATTTAACGTTTCAAAATTTTCCTATTTAAAATATTAACATATCAAAATTCTGCATTGTATGTTATCCGGTTCGCATGAATAGGATATTTTCATGTTTTTGTAGCGAAGTTTTTATAGCCATTGCAGCACTATCACTTGACTAGTATTCAAACTAAAACGAAGTTTACTGGTTTTTTTAATGTTGCTATGTTAAAACTCTATTTTCTAGAACTAGAAAGAAACCAGAAAGAAGTTGAAAAACATGTGATAGACAGTCTAAAGTTGATCATTATCATTCAAACGAACTCTAATTGCCAATATACAGCACTAGAAAAAACTAAAGCACACCAAGAAAACACATAGGCAAATCACTGCATACTTATATCACTGGCACTTAGCACATAAAAAACATATAATAGACAGTCCAAAGTTAATCATTATTACTCAAAGGAACTCTAATTGCAATATATAGCACTAGAACAAACTAAACAAAACCATATTATCTTCCCAAAGACAAAATTACTACCATGAAGAAACCATCAAGATTCAGGTATCCTAATAAGAATAGTCATAACTTATAACCAAAGCCAAGTAGGCGAGTAAAGGACATATCACACAAGCAGGGCCGGTCCTTTAAATTTGGGTGCCTTGGGCGAATCAAAAGAGTGATGCCCCTATAATTTTTTTTAACAATAAATACATAAGGATAAAGAATTAATTGGATTAAAAACACATTTTCATTTGACATTGTGCAAAAAGAATAGAAATATATATCTTTGAATCAATGTTTATACTACATCAAAACATAAACCACTATAAAGAGACTTCTTCTTCTTCTTCTTCTTCTTCTTGATCCCGTCTTTTTTCCTAAAAAAGTTGACCAAACCTTTAAAATTATTTAAATATAATCCTCTTAGCATTTTTTGTTGCAAAATCGTTAATAATTTGTTCATAATCAAGATTCTTCAAAAAATTATTTTCAATTAAAATCAATGCAAGACTATTTAATCTATCTTGTGATAAAACAGACCTCAAATAAGATTTTAATAATTTTAATTTAGAAAAACTTCTTTCAGCAGATGCATCAGTGATAGAAATAGTCAATATTACTCTATAATCTATGCGTGCATTAAGAAAACAATTAAAAGTCTTTAAAGAACTCAATATCATATAGCTTGATTTTGATTCAAGTGTTAAAACTTCTCTAATAACTTTCAATTCTTCAGACAAAATTTCACCATCAAGATCAAGAGAAGCATCATATTTTAAACAAGTTTCAAGATGTTTACAACAGGCTTTCAAGTTCCTATCAAATAATGATTTAAGCCTTTCAATACTAAACAAGAATCTAATAATATTTTCATATGTGCTATACTGCTCAAATCTTCTATCAAGTGAGTCAATTGTTTGATCTACAATATATAAGAAATAATAATTTTGAAAAGACTATTCATTAGACTTAAGATTCAGTTGTGTGGATTGAGATGGATTTTCATCATAGTGTTGTTTTCTACTAATTTGACGTTTTTGAATAAACACACTTTCAATCTCTATTTCATTCTCAATCTTTTCAACATTATCCTTAGCATTTACAAATCCAGATTCTCTATATTTTTTTCAAATACTTAATCAAACATTTTACTAGTTCTATAGCCACATCAATACACATGTCTTTTTTGTTGCAAACTTTTGCTAATTTCATTAACAACAATTAACAATTCAAACCAAAGAATCATAGCTACTAAAAATTCAAAGTTTCCAATTTCACGAGTTGCTAAAGATTTGACTTCACTCTTATTTTAGGGACCATTATCTTGTTCAGCTAGTTGAAGTAGTGTTTTACTCTTAATTTTGGAATCAATAATATAAAATATTTTTTATATCATTGTTTTAATTTTAGTGTCTCAATTAAGCTCTTTAGTTTCTAAAATTATAGATATATTAATTGATTTTATTATACTCTATACTTTATTCATGAGAAATTACATTCTTTTATTAAGTAGTGCCCCTATAATTTTGTTAACCCGTATTTAAAAAAAAAATTAGTAAGTATTTTTGTAATAGAAAATTCTGTTTTAATATATATAGGGGTAAGAATTTTTTTTGGTGCCCCTAAAATTATGGGCCCCTGGGCTCCCGCCCCGCGAGCCCGTGCTCAGGGCCACCCCTGCACACAAGTATAATCATGATCCAGGTATCCTAATAAGAATAGTTATAACCAAAGCCAAATAAGTCTGTAAAGAACATGTATCGTGCAATCACATGTTTAGGAAAAATATTCATTAAAACATAATGATGACAACTAATCAAACTACCCTACATATCAATAGCCATCAACAATAAAACCAATGCACCCAAAAAATGATATAAAAAAGCAATTGAATCCGAACAGAAAAATGACATAATCCCAAAAATCAATGTATAAATAAACAATCAACACCACTAAGAATTAAAACAGAATTCAAAAAATGGGCAAACGAACCTCAAAATTATCTTGTTTGTCCTCACTGCCCTGAGGCTCGGAAACAGACCAAACAAAATTAAGCCGATGCAGTGGTGGCATAATAATAATCATCATCATCCACATCACCCCACGAACTTGCATTCAATGGTTCCAGAGCCCAAAACACATTTGAATCTGATTCAGCTTCCAATTTCCCCGATTTAGAGCCCTTGCTCTTTTTCTCTGTATCTGATTTATTCTTCTTCAAAGTATCAAGCACCGAAAACACATTGGCGTTGTAAATGAACAATAAACCATCGTCCCTTCTGCTTCCATCACTAACCACTATCAATCACAACAATTCACCAACAAAATAAAAATTGCTTTAAGCGTTAATTATAGTAGTAATAACTCCAATTTGTATTGCCGATTCAAATCAAAATAGTGACAGAATCGGAATCGAGTAAAATCGTGAATCGGTTCTTTGTATATTAAAATTCAAACGTGGTTTCACATGTGGTTAAGATCTAGGATTTGGAGGGAAGATGAAAATGTGAAATTGGGGTAAATTGGGATTAGGGTTTGGAGAAGAAATGATAGAGAATGAGATAGAGGCGGTTCTGTTCGGAGCTAGGGTTACGTAAACAAGACAGAGAAGATAACGAAACGAAGAGAATTTAGATTAGCGTTTGGGAGAGAATGATTGTTCTATTTAAATTTACACCCGTTTTTTAATTTAACGGGAGTAATAGAGATTTGAATATAATAACATTTTTAATTTACACCCGTTTCTAAAAAATAAGATGTATATTGTCACATGATCAATCTTAAAATAACATCATATTTACAAAATTGTCATCGTGTTTTTTATTTACACCCGTTTTTAGTATATCGGGTGTAAATTTTAAAATTATATTGTTCTTTTTACACTAGTGTAAATCCGGAGGAATTCAAACAAAAAAATATTACAGGGGTAGTTTTACACTTAGGGGACAAAAAACATAGTATGCTTATATTTCAAAGGGGTGTTTGAAAAAAATTATAAGGGGACAAAAAATTTACAAAATTGTGTTACTATTGCTTATATAAAAGCTTTAAAAAATACAAAAAAATTTGTTTAATCAACATAATATGTGAGAGTGGACAACATAACTCACCGTAGAAAAAATCAATTTATATATTTGAAAGATAATTCAACCTTGATAAAAAAATATAAATATATAACTATCAATATTAATGTTAGTTTCACAATAGATACCAAAAAATGTAATTGTAACACATCTTAGAATGTTTTTTAAAAATCAAATATTTAATTATAGTGAATGTACCAAAAAAAATTATTTTAATAATCGCCTTAGGCATCGCATTAAGTTGCAGTGTATGACCATTATACTAAAAAAAATTATTCTATATATTCATTCAATAATTTATTATATTTTGTTATTGTTGATATATGAGTATCAATAATTTATTTACAATAGCATTTTATCAAAAAAATAAAAATAATGTTGTTACCACAAAATTGAAATCGTGTATCAGCAGTATATTTATATTTATAAGAGTTTAATGGTTATGTACTCATTGTGTAAAAAAGTTTTACACTGTCATTCAAGTAGAATATAACGTTCTGTCATGTTGTCACTACCGCGAAAATTAACAGAGTCGCCAGCTAACATATTTATCCTGAAAAGGAAGGGAATGCCAGCAAACCACAAAACAACGGTCTCACGACCAGAGAAGAGGGTAAGGGAGTCGGTTACGCGAGGGGAAGGTATTAGCACCCCTCGCGCCCATCGTACCTGATGGTATCCACGCTTGTGTCTAAAACTATGGGTGTGTAACAAATCTACGCTAATCTGGACTAAAATGAATGCAAAATGTAGGGAAAAGAAAGGATTGTGCTCGCACGGGCCCTACCCCGCTGCCTACGTATCTGTTTTGCAGAATCAGAGCTACCGTAGCTCGGCTAACTAGTTTCTGTTTGTTTTGTGTTTTTTAGGTGAACGAGTTACATTCGCACTCCGCTGCTCGACCTTTGGAGACTTATACTTGGGAATGGAGCGGAAATAACAAGCTCTTAAGAAAAGAAAATCAAAGAGTGTGGTTTGTGTTTTAAAGAATGCATGAGGAAAACCTAAGCTAAGGGGGAAAGCTTGCTACCTAATGTTATCATACAAAGGGTACAAGTCTAAACTAACCTATCAACCTATGAAGGAGAGGGAAAGCAAACAAGAGTATCACACAAACGAGCTCCGCTCGTAAAGCAAACAAACAAACGGCACTGGCCGAATGGTAGAAAAGCGGTTCCGCCATAGCCAAGGGGAGCAACTCAACCCAAGTCAACCAAGCATTAGACCTCGCGAAAATGATCGGGCCATAGACAAGAGGAGCGGATCCCTCTCAGCAACCAAGCCGTCACGGATCTGAAAGGAAAACAGTGCGTGCGTACACCGAGCATCAACATCGAGCGACGCGAGCTATAGGAAATGCGGGGGTCCGGCTGCATGAACCTTTTTCCTGACATACTCGATAACAAGATCTTGTGCATGTTCGGAAGCGAGCAACACGTAGCGTGCGCATACCAAACGGACTCGATGAAACTAGGCGGGGGTTGATTACTAACCCTTTCCGCGTGCCTCCCATGAGGACTTACCGGAGTGCCATATAGGACTTATTACACCGTGACTCCCTGCCGCAAAGCACAAATATAAACACACCAACAAAAACAGAGCCTCTCTCGAGGGCTTGGTCAAATGCATGTCTAGGTCATACTTCTCATGTTAAAGGATGATGTGAGAAAGCGATAAAGTGCGAGAAAAATAAAATGAAACGGGATCAATACCAAACGGATAGCAAATCCGCAATGAGCTAGCAAGCGTAAGCAGATAGTCAGCACACCGATTAGCCATGAAAGCACATAAAGGTCGACATGCGCGTCGAGCATAATCACAATACACCTGCAAGAGGAACAAGCAAACCAAACAAGCAGATATAAAGTAATAGGAACGTGTCTCTAGGACGAGAACACGAAGCGAGTGAATGAAATCGTGTCCCGCGGATAAAGAGGAACACTCAAGTGATGAGTGTCGATCAGTGACTATCCAAATGCCTTGCACACTAGCACATAAGTTAGAGATAACAAAAATCCGCAATCAGAATTGCGTTATTGTATTATAAACTAAACAGAAAATGAAATACGGAGTAGAAAGTGAAAACATAACAAAAGCAAAAAAGAAGAAACATGGGATAGTATTCAAAAGCAAATCAAATATGTACACTAAAACTACGAAAGTCAAAACAAGTATTTACATGCACAGCGGTACACCGAAACGGCGAAACCGGATAAAAACGATAAAAAACTAAACTTGTCGGAATTAAACCAAAATTTTATGGTAAGCTAGAAACGTGCCAAAGAACTCAAATATGGAGTCGTAATTTATTAAATCGGCTCGGAAGCACGATTTCCGAAACAGGACAGTAGCGAAAATGATAAAAAAAAATCAGCCGAAACTGAAAAATAAACCTCACCAACAGCTCCGAAAATATCATTCTACTTGAGAAACATTATTCACATTCGTGAAAAGTCCACACGGTTCAAGAGTTATAGTAAAAGCATAATACCGGACAAATTACGTCTATTTACGGCAAACATTACATAACAAGCAAACGCATTGAGACGCCACCTAAAACCAACATAAAGCTCCAGCATGAAACGTTATTATTTATCAGAATTTTTGGTAATGATTTCCATGCAATCGGACTCGGCAAAACGGTCGATTCGGTCAATTTTCGGCCCAAAAAGCCAATTTTCGCACTTGCTGCCACAACTTCCAGAATTGACCAAAAATTGCCCGAATCAAAATTCCGTTCGTGTGGGAAAGCTTTAGAATCATCTAATTAGTACGGATACATGTAAAGAAGTCGAAAAAACTCCTCACGGATCAAAAGATATGACATTTTTAGCAAAGCCGACGTATTGCGCGCGTTGTGCAAAATTGAGGAAAAAAAGCCACAAGCAAAGCATAGCAGAAATTTTCAGCAAGTAAGAGCAATATTTAACATGCAAACAAACTTTATTATCACTTTGAATCAACACTAGACCATAAGCAAATGTCAACAACTAACAACCACAACATTGCCTTTCAATCTTTCATCAATTATAGTCAAAAATCAACTCTCACACTCATTTTAACAAATATGTTATGTGCCAATTTTGAATTCATGAACAAACTCAACATATCATTAACATACACCATCACTATTCTCACATTTGAATCAATTAAACAAGATCAACATGAATCATTCAAACAACAAGCGATTATTATCATCAATTATCAAAAATATCCATCGGCAATCAAACATCATCATCAATTATCATATAAATTCAGATCAAGCAACAAAATCAATGATCTAACAAGGTTTATAGTGAATTTACCAGATCAAATGAAGAAAATGAGATCGGATGAACACGACGCGAACACGACACGAACACGAACGTGAATCCGAGAGATGAGAAGGGAGTGAAGCGCACAAGAGTGAGGAGAGAGAGGAGAATTCGAACTCGAGATCTTGATCTTCAATCCATGTTGTTCTTGAATTTGATGAAGATCAATGAATGTTCATGAAGATTGATGAAAGTTTTATAGAATTTGTGGTTTTGATCTATGAGAATTGAGAGAGAATTGAGAGAAAGTGTTTTTGATCTTTTTGGTGAATTGAAATTATGAGATTCCTCCTTTGATTTGTGAAGAGCAAAAAGTTTATATATTGTCAACGCAAAATGTCCAAATTGCCCTCGGTGCGTCCTATTTTGGCTCATTTTTAAGGAAACTCGGTTCGGCTCTGAATTTTGGAGCAAAACCAATACCATTGTGAAGACGACCAAATTCTTGACTCGTCGCCGCGAGAATCGTCTCAATCCGATAAGCGATGAAGAAATTACGCGCGTTTGAATGACGAGAAACGTCGATTCATCTGGCTCAACTGTGCAGAATTTTGTGAGTACCGCTCAAAGAACTCAATAAAACCCCATCTTCGGATCAAAATCTGAACAAGCATGTGTGACGAAGAATCGAAGCTAACGAAATTTCAGAGAAAATGCTGCTGGAATGGACTTCATACGATAAAAATCGAAGGAGTTATAAATTTTCGAACTCGGCGCGACATTCTCGAAAACACACTTTTTTTACCGAAACAACGCGATGATCCTTAAAATTATGGGAGTTTTCAGTGCATAATTGGCCTTCGGTCCGAACATATGAAATCTTGGAAATAACAGCACGGAGCCCCAGTTAAATTTCCAAGCGAATCCGACAATCGGATTGTGAGATATGAATTTTCTGAGATCTGAAACCCTACATTCAGCACTGTTTTTTACTGCGAAACCTCAAGTAATTTGCAAATTTGACAACCTTCCTCAAATAATTGGCTTCCGAGCCGAACACAAAAGTTGTAGATATCGTCGAAACAGTCGAGGCTATGCGAGAACTTAGCTCATATCGCCCTTCAAATAGGACTTATGAATTTTCTCGTATTTCCACTGCCTAAACCACATTTCACACCATATCTTCTTAAACCCATGAAAATTCTCTATTATTTTTTCTTCAATTTTTGAATGACAAAATAAACGTCGTTAATAACTTATAGCTCAAATAAAGAGGGCAAATTTTGGGGTGCAACACATGTCATACAAATTTTTTTTTATTTTTCAATCTGACTTGTCCTGATTCATGACCGTCATTAGTTGACCGTGTAAAATTATTTTACATTATCAGTGCATATTTTTTTCTTTTCTATTTATAATCTATCTAATAAATCTATATATTCTAATCTCAAAATCTTAATCAATTTAAAATTCTGAAATTACCTTTATTTTATTTTTTTCTAATAAATCCTGGAATGTCATTATTTTTTCTTATAATTCATAATTATTTAATTTTTTCTTAAAAAATTATCAATTTTTTTCATTTCAACATAATCAAATATTACATTATTAATTTTACTTTTTTTTTCTAATTTAAACCTATGATTTGATTACACATATTTTGATTTTTATTCACTTGTTAGCGAATTACGATTTTTATCTTTCTATCTTTCACTCTATTTGTTTTGGATATAACTATGGATGGTGACACTTTTGTCCGCAATTTAGTGTGAGGCGGCCTAAGGATTTAGACTCTCTCTCTAATATGTCTGCATCGTTCCTCCCCGTTTTCTTTGCTTGCTTATGCGGGCATGGTAATTTACATAATTTTGTATGTTTTGAGGTTTAAAAGTATCGTGACAACAAGTTTTCCCACCTCACCCTATTTTTTTTTGCAGGGTGGACCTAGATTTTAGGCCAACACTCTTATATATGTCTGTCCCGCTCTACCCCATTTTTTTTCCAGACTTTTGCGAGACGAATTTAATTAGGGCGAACATGCCCGTTTGTCATCCCTATTTATAAACTTTTTCATTGTTTTATTATTCCTTAAAGAAATATGGATAAATGATGAGTAAATAAAACAAATATATTGATTCTGATATGTCTTTTTTTTAATATATCTTCTTTTTTTTATATATTTTTATATTTTAATATTTTCATATTTAAAATAATATATTATTAATTTTTATTATTATTTATTTTTGCATATATGTAGTCACCGATGAAAATATATCAAATATTAAAATAACATGTCACTAATGAAAACATATCAAATATAAAATATTACTACATTAATGAGTCGTTAATGCAAACACGCGATAATATAAATTAATGCAAACACATAATAATATGTATAAAAAATGTATTTAATTAAGTGCAAAATAAATTTAAAATTAAAAAATTGATGTAAATAAGGTATACATATTTCTCATTGATCCATAAGAATTTATTTCTACATAAATGTGTAAATAAGGTACAAATATATTGCATAAATGTGTATACAAAAATCTGTTTAATTTAAAAATTGATAAGAAATATTTTTATAAATGTTTATAATTAATTTTTTTGTTAGTTTTTACGAGTCATGCAATTTTAATAGTTTTTGTTGTCCTCTATAATCAAAATTTGATTATGAATCTTATATGCTTTATCCCATAATATTTATTAGTAATTTAATTTCTTACCTTTTAATATTAAGAATTTAATTGAAATATATCGACTTTGTAAAGAAATTTTACACCGTTAGTTAATCACAACAGCTAATTTGTTAAAAATATTTGACTTTTATTTTAATTTCTTTTATTGTCATATAATTGAGTGGTTGTGATACAATGATGGTGTAAAAAATTTACACTGACAATGTATAGCAATCAAACTCTAATATTAAATTGTCAATTACTAAAACTAAAAATGTGTATGAATTTATTTTCTTAAAAATGCATTATTACCATAAAAATATGAAGGGCTAGTTCCTTAAGATTTCATGTTTTTATCCAATTATATATATTTTACAATATTTTGTAATATGTACTTTGGTGTTTAAAATAAAAATAAAAAATTTAAAACAAAAGCATTAAATCGCATTATCAAAAAGCAGTCATTACATCTATCTGATCCAAAGGATCCATGAAACACAAAACTAACCCTCGGGGGCGGAGACAGAGGGGTATTGGGTATTCCTTGAAATATCCTTCATTTTTTATTTTTTTTACTAATTTATCCTCCCCTCTTTTAACCCTTTTTGTTACTACACTTTGTTATTTTAGGTTTAACAAAATAACAACACTCTCAATCTAAGTAGCAGCTGAATCAACATCTCTCTCCCTATAAGTTTCTCTATTTTTAATTTATCAAATTTTCAATTCAACTTAGTTTAATCCATTGAAACTATGTGATAATGGTTATGTCATTTGCAATTTTAAACTCAACTCAATTGAATCAATTGAAACTTTATACAATGATGGAGCAAGTAATATGCGTGGTCAATTTGGAGGTTTGAAGACTTTGATTCAAAAGCAAAATCCGCAAGCCTATTATGTCCATTGTTTTGCTCATCAACTTCAATTAGGGGTGTTCGCGGTGCGTTTTGGGTGGTTTTGACGGAAAAAATCATCCGAACCGCAAGAGAAAAAATCGTGCGGTTTGGTTTGGTTCAGTTGGCTTTTAAAAAAAATCCGAACCAAACCAAACTAATGCGGTTTGGTTCGGTTCGGTTGGTTCGGTTTTTTACAAAGATTTTATTGAACCATACATATACATATAGATGACAACATAACTTTGTATTTATACATTCATACACTATCAGATAACAAAAAAACTCGTCATATTTTAACAACAACTTTCTATTTAATATGTAAAAATTAAATTACTCAAAAGTGGAATAATAAACATAAAATAATAGTATAAAACAATATAAAAATTATTAGAATGAAACAAAAAGGTAGAAGAGACGAGAGATTAGTGAAGGTGAAAAAGAAAAAACAAAAGAGTTGAGAGATTAGAGAAGAAGATGTGCGATAAAAATGAAGTTGAAATAGAGAACATTTTCATAAAAATGAGAAGGTGAAAAAGAAAGAATATAAGAGAGTAGAGATTATAGAAAAAGAAGGAAGATGTATGTGGCAAAGAAGGTGTGATAATGCTATTAGAGATTTGAGAAGATCGGGACTAAAATCATATGTGTAAGGATGAGAAAAGTATTCGTAATCATAAGGTTAATGTATAATAGATTTAAGTTTGGGTTGGATGTGAATTGAGTAAAAGTTAGGTTGTAACATAATGCGGTTTGATTCGGTTTACAAAATACAAACCGCAAACCGAACCGAACAGTGCGGTTTTGTTAAAAGATGACCCAAACTAATCCGAACCAAATGCTGTTTTTTGCGGTTTCAGTTTGGTTTGCGGTTTTTTATTGGGTTGGTTTGGTTTTGATCACCCCTAAATTCAATTGGCTCTTGTTTCAATGGCGAGAAAGCATGAAGATGTTGATTGGTTTTTTTGTGAAGTGTCTCATATTGTTACTTTCTTACGGTCATCTAACAAAAGACAAACTCTACTTTGAAATAAACAAGTTGCTCATTTTGCAAATCTAATTGAAAAAGAATTGGTGGAAACTGGTACTAGTTTAAATTAAGAGTTGTCCATTGCAAGAGCTGGTGATACACGTTGGGGATCTCACTTTTGAAATCTTGATAGGTTGGTTGATTTGTTTACTCCTATTATTGAAGTGTTCGAAGATTTGAAAAGTGATAGTCATTCTAAGGGTGAACCAAAAAGTTTGCTACTTGTTATGCAAACTTTTAGTTTTGTGGTTATGTTGCACTTAATGGTTGAGATTTTATCTTTGAAAAATAATTTGTCATAATCATTGCAAAAGGGGGATCAAGATATTGTGCATGCCATGGAAATTGTCCAAATATGCAAGAAAAAGTTGCAAGAATTTATGAGCAAGTTGTGGCTTCTTGTGGTAATGTTGAAATTGACGTGCCTAACATGGAGTCTCGGTATGTGAAAGATAAGATATCCAAACGACTTGCTCCTTTTGTTACAAATTTTCATTATTTCAAGAATGATTGCTTCTTACATGTCATAGATGTGGTATTGAAAGAGTTGAATGATCAGTTTACACCTGAAAATACTGAGTTGATTAATTGTGTTTCTTGCTTGAGTCCTTATTATTCATTTGAATAAGTTGACATTAAATCACCTGTGAGATTGGCAAGATTGTACCCAAATGACTTTGAGGATCTTATATATAAGGAATTGGAATTGTCTAGTGAGTTGGAGACTTATATTGAGAGGGTCGAAATGGACGATCACTTTTCCAATTTGACTGGCATCTCGGAACTTTGTAGGACTCTTGTTCGAACAAAGAAGCATAAGACATTTAGGTTTGTGTACACACTTGTCAAACTAATTGTGTCCTTACCGGTGGCCATTGCAAGTGTTGAGCGAGTGTTCTCGGGGATGAAATACGTTAAAAGTGAGTTGAGAAGTAGAATGACTAATTCATGGCTAAATGATTGCTTAGTGAAATTTGTGGAGAAAGAGGTGTTTGATACAATCGATGATATGGATACCATCCGGCGTTTCCAAGGAATGAACAAGAGAATAGTGCATTTACGATTAGACTAGAATGTTTTCTATTTTTGAGTTGTAATTGAAATACTAGTACATTTTTATTAAATAATATTATCATATTTCTTGTCATTAATTTTTCGTACATTTTTTGTATATTTTATTTTCATCATGGGAATCCCCTGGATTTTGATCATGGCTCCGCCCCTGCTAACCCTCCAAACCTACTATATACAAAGTTGATTTTCACTCACATGAGTTTGGAGTATTCTATACAAAGTACATCTCATTATAATACTATGTTTGATTCTATTTTACAATTGGGTATCTATCTCTTTTTGAGTAAAGATCATCTCATTCCTGCTATTCCAGATTTCATATAAAGTCTCTTAGATCTTTGTATCAGCCAAACTTTCTCTCTTGTCCAATTCTTAGGAGTTCTCTGGATGCTCATCCACATAAGGATGTCTCTCCAAATTTGATTAGACTTGTTACAAGCAAATAGTAAACGACCAATAGATTCAGCTTCCTCATAGAAGGCGCATTTTTTCTCAGCCAGCATTCCAAACTTCATCAACCTATCCTTGGTGGGTAGCTTTCGATTAAGAGTCATCCACAAAGCGAATTTTGCTATAGGTCTAGCATGATTCCCCACACATCACTTTCTTCCGGTCTACATGTTCTTTTTCACCTCTAAGAGCCTTATACATTTTTGTAGTCTTTTATGTATTTGTGTGCTCCACATCTCTTACGATATGACATCAAATAACACACTCTTGATCAACTGAAGTCTTCCCGCACAAGTAAGAAGTAGAGATGTCTAGTGCTTAATCTTCTTAACAATAATGTCAATCAAAGGTCTACATTGTTACACACTAATCTTCCTACTAGAGAGAGGAATGCCTAGATATTTGAAAGGCAATGTACCTCAAGTAAACCTAGTGACTGCTCTAATAGCTTGCTGGTCATGATCCTGCATCCCACCAAAGTACACCTTACACTTAGCTGGATGAGCCTTCAAACCAGTAGCCTTAAAAAAATTATTGAACTCCCTCATCAAAATCTTTACAGAAGTCTCATCACCTTTAGAGAAGAACATAAGATAAATTGGGTCTCCTCATTTCCACAGCCCGTAACATTCTGATCCCAATTCTTGTTGTGTTTGGCTTGCTCCATTTGGGCCGAACTGAACTCCATCAACTGATTGAGATTGCAAGCAGTTTTCTTCTGATTTTTTTCTCCCTTTAGCAACTAAATATTGTACGATCTTGGTGTTGGGATTCCGAAAGCGTATGTTATTTCTCTAAAGTTATGATTGACATGAATTTTGGTAAAACTAAATTGGCAGCAACATGTTGAAAAAGATGTTATCAAATTGCAGACTCAACATGTCGAATGTGATGTCCTTACCAGAAGCATATGGCATCTGGTCTATCAGAGATGTCCTAACCAGAAGCATAAGACATCTGGTCTGTCATAGTTTACAACTTGGATGCAGTTGATGATTTACAGATTATTGAATATTCTATGAATATTAGTAGATCTTATGTGGCATCCACGACTGATGAATCAGATACTTTGTTGGGTTATCGTGTTTTCTAAATGTTGAGACATTTTAGGAATATTAAGACATTATAGGAAACTCTAGTTTGAAGACATATTTGCTTGCAGATTCCAGTGACAAACATATCTGCTAATGTTTGTCTCTGTTGGGCTAAGAATTATATGTGTTATGTGTAACATCCCTTTTCTAACCCCAAATATATCATACAATCAAACAGAGTAAGCATGCATAAAGGAAAAAGGGCAACACATGTTGAGTTTCACCAAATGAAAATCCCAAAATGACATACATACAACATCCATAATACGCAAAGATCATATTGTAACACAAAATGTAATCTCATGTTCTCATACATTATGCATAAACGCTTGCGGAAAACAATTCTAATTGCTATTAAAGATTTCAATGAATATATCCCATACTATATTCATCTACCAAATTCAAATAACATCAATATCTTTGTTACTTGAACATTACAATTCTAGGCTACAATGACCTTTAATCACATATCCAAAAGTCATCACATACACTCAATATTCAACAAAGCATAAGAAATAGCAATATTCAAACATGAACATAAGTCTAAGAAAACCCCCAAGTGTTACATGATCAGAGCATATGACTCTCTACCTAATCAAAACAAAACCTCAGAATTCTCCGGCTAAGCCACGAATCAAGCAACTACTCTTTTGAACCAGCACGTTATCAACCAAGGGTAACATTCAAACAGAAGGGTGAGAATTCAAATTATAAATAGAAAATATAATAATGGATAATGCAACACAAATAAGCACACATTTCACAATTCTTTACTCTTCTCAAAACATGCATTTATCTCCAATATAAAGTTAACATGTTCAATACAATTAAGCATCACAATTAATTCACAACCTCATATATTGATGATTTACATATATACACATATATCACTCATACATACATACATATATATATATATATATATATATATATATATATATATATACTTCACATTTCACATCAAATATGTATTAGTCACATATATCTCATTCTCATCATATTCTCTAATTCATATCAAATGATTCGTCATTCCACATATATGCATATCAATCAAATTCACATCCACACATTCATACCACATAATCACACATAATAACAATTCACACCGACACGTGCGACTCAAGTGTGACTCTATGCGATATGCATGTGGATCCCTCTGTTATCATTTTCGGTCATGCCGATTGCCACTCTCTACGGACAAGATAACCACCTCAAATCCCCATACTCGTTAAGCTTTCAAACCCCATACTCGTTAGGTTTGGGACAAGTAAACAACCTTCGCGAGATTACCCAACATTACCACTTTCAAAGACACATGCTTGTGTACGTGTGCAATAAAACAAGACTCATGCATTTAAGACGATCAATCACATCTTTACAACTTTGCACAACATTACACAACATGACTTTCAATCCAATATCACAAATCAATTAGCATTTATCAATCAATCACATAATTTATGACATTAACATCTCATAAGGCATCCATGAACATTGATCATTCAAGGTTCATCCATAACATACACATATAATTACATGTTATTTTCAATTAACATCATAATTAAATTAAAAATGCCAATCAACCCTACTCTATCATGTAGAAAATCTCATTAGCTTCCTAACGCTTCGAACGGCGCATAAAACAGAGTTACGGATCAAAAGTTATGGTCTTTACAAAATCTGCTCAAAATTGAACCTTTAGGTCAACACAAACTCATTTAGGTCGACTCAAAACTCCTCTAGGTCGACGTAACTGAAGGAAAAATAGATTTTTGGCTTTCTGGACTGTTTAGGTCGACTCAGATTCTGCATAGGTCGACCCAGGCTGCGTGAAAACTCAGATTTCACCATTTTTCTCCCGTAATCCCCTCATACAACACCCATTAACCCATATACAATCCATACATCATTTGAAAACGAATTTTGCACCTAGGATGCCCACCTTAGACATGCTCGGCTGCCTCGTATCCCCGGAGCATGTGGCACCCGGCATGATCGTGTGTTCTCCGTGAGCCAGCGCTCGGCACTAACATTCCCACGAGCACCTCCGTTGCCGAGGACCCTGCTCCGCGCGGGGCTCCTTCATAACCAACCCTCCAAACAGCACAGATCCCACGTGGCTCCTAAAAGACTGCGTCTCCCTTGAACTTCAGAGCGGTTAACCAGGACAGAGGGCATACACGCACCTCCGATATTTCCGCTCAGGAAACCTGGCAGTCTCCTAGTTGGGCTTGGGAATCCAACCCAATAGCGAGATCATGGCCCAGCGCTGGGGGCTATAAATACCCTCTTTGACTAGAGGGTCAGGTATTCAATTCTCTTCTAACCTTAGCTAGTACTTGCTCTCCTTTGCTCCTCTACTCACTTTGGCATCGGAGTACCTTGCAGGTACACCGCCCCTCTCACTTCACGAAGATCCAGTATCCGAGCAGGCCTTGACGACTCTTCTGATCAGGTACGATCAGTGGCGCCGTCTGTGGGAAACAAGCTCCCCCTTCTTTAAAGAAACAAAGATCAAAGTTAATCCATCCTTCGATCGTCATGGCCGGCAACAACAACAACACCGTCCTCGTCCCGACCCCCGATCCTTTCCGTCTCACGGAAATGATCGAGGAATCCAACCCGGCTCTGCATCGACGGGGGGGACGACGGCGCTCTGCTGAAGGGAATGGGAGGTCAGGTCATGAGACCCCCCAATCCATGAGAAGACCACCGCCTCAGCACGTCGAGCAGGCTCAGAATGACGAGACCGAGCAGCTCCAACCTCAGAACAACGGAGAGGAAACAGCTCGGAACGATCGGAACGCCGAGTTGATCCAAACCCAGCCTGAACAGCCGCTGACTCGCGTCCAACACGAGACTGACCACAGGGACGGGCAGACTGCCTCCTCCTCCACCCGTTCCCTTGAGAGACCGAGAACTCACCATGGGCAGACTCGGGATGCTACAGATGCCCGTGGGGAAACCGACCCCGCAACCCTCGTCATCCTCAAAGAGCTGCAACGGACCAACCGCCTTATCCGACTCTAGGGCGAACGGATTGAGAAACTGGAGAAGAGGCATCGTCATCGTTCTCCCCCGCGGAGGCACCGTCGATCGCGTTCCTCCTCTTCGCGCTCCCCGCCTAGGAGGACTCGCCGACGCTCACCATCCTCCTCGCGATCTCCACCGAAAAGATCCCGCCGCCAGAGGTCCTACTCGCGCTCCCCTCTGCGAAAGAGCAAGAAAAATCGGAGGCCTGAGCCCACAGAGGAGGAGAGCCCTTCTCCCGACAGAGAAGAAAGAAGGCTCGCCAGGAAAGGGAGGAAACCTCGCAAGGAGGAACCCGCCCGACGTAACACACGCTCGATCTCTCCGAGCGCCAGCGACGAGGAGGAATTCTGCAGCCCCTTATTTGAAAGCATCCGAAGGGCTCGCCTTCCCCGAGGAATGGAAAAACCCCCGACTTTGGATGCGTACGACGGGACTACAGATCCCGACGATCACATTAGGAACCTGGAGGCCGTCATGGAGTATCACGTCGTCCACGGCTCCATCAAATGTCGGATCTTCCCGACCACGCTCCGGAAAGGGGCAATGACCTGGTACAGGAATCTCCCTCCTAACTCCATCAAGTCTTGGGCCGAGCTCAAGGAACTCTTTCTGAGTCACTTCACTGCTTCCCGCCGTCAACCGAAATCAGAGGCAAACCTCGAAGCTGTAGTCCAAGGGACCAACGAGCCTCTCCGAGACTACCTCGACAGATTCAACAAGGAGGCCGTCCAAGTGGAGACGACCGATTACATGAAAAGGTATCTCCTCGAGCGAGGGCTCCTCCCCGGCAGCGAATTCAGGAAAGCGATAAAGATCGAAAAAATGCGATCTATGAACGCCATCTTGAAAAGGGCGCAGGCTTTCATCTCCTTCGAGGAAGGCGAAGCGGCCGCAGTCAAAGCATCAAGGGGAAATGGCGCTACTCGGAGCTCGAGCCAAGACCCGTCCGCCGCGCCCCGAGCAAACGAGAGAAAGAGGGACGACAGGTCCCGCGACACAAAGGAGCGCAGAGGGCCAGCAGGACGCTTCAACGACTATACCCCCTTGAAAGTTTCACGGGAGAAGATCCTGGCCGAGTGCATAAACGCCGAGTTCAGAAACTCCAACATCAGGCCCCCGAAGCCGAATCCCTCCCGACCGGGGACCGACAAGTCCAAATACTGCAAGTATCACAAGAGCCACGGGCACCTGACGGACGAGTGCATACACCTGAAGGACGCCATCGAGACACTGATCAAAGAGGGTCACCTTTCTAAGTACACAAAGAGAGGAGACCCCCCCAGAAGGAATGACCGTCGGAGCTCCGACGAGGGCAACTCACCGAATGCCAGGCCGCTGCAGGTGGCGTTATCCGTCACCCGACCAGAAGACTTCATACCCTTGGTCGGAGTGACATCTGCCCTCAGCGTCTGGGAAGGATTCCCGACAGCAATGCTGATATCCAACGGCGGGGACCCTGGCTCCCTCACAATCGGCTCCGTGAAAAGGAAGTTCGACGAGTTGATCAGCGCCACCACGGACCTGACCCCGACCCTGAGGAGGTTTAAAGGGAGGTCAGAACCGATCACTTTCTACTTGGAAGAGCTACCCGGCGGCGCCCCGAACGCCACAATCCCACTGCTCGTGTGTAGCAACCTGCCTAAAATTTTAACTTAGAGAGTCGCCACCTATTCTGAAGGGCGAATAGGAACCCTACGCAGATAAGAGATTGAGGGTAAGTTATTATAATCAGGCTGAGGGAAGGTATGAGGCACCCTCAGCCCTTTCCTAAAGGCTAACAATCAAAGATTAGGGTTGCATGGCAGGAAATAGGGAGAAATGTGGCAAACAGAATTTCAATGACAGGGTTGAGATTTTGAAGAGGGGGACTCGCCTTGTTGCCAAGTGCCTACGTACCTCCTTAGGGAGGATCAGAGTCTACGTAGTTCGGGAAGGGTTGTACGCCATTTAGAGTTGGAATTTGATTTGATATGTGTTTTTTAGAGGCTTTTTGGTCAGCCTATCGCAGTTTGGTTTGTTTTGTAGTTTTGAATGGACTTTAGAATTATTAGGGTTTAGGGCGTACAACCCTGATTTGGCACAATTAACCTCAATAATCAATAAGTTTGATCACCGTGGTTAAAAGATTAATAATTTTGCATCAACATCAATTTTAATCGATCGCTTCGATCATCACTAATAATGAATTAAGGTATTTTTTAATAACTTTTATAGAATTTTAAATGCATTGTTACCCCTCGTAATTGATTGATTCGATTAAAAAGGATAACAAGTTAAATCGAAGGGAAGACGGTTAATCATCACAATTAATAAAATAATTGCAACCCTTTAACCAAATAACAAAAAAAACCAAATCTTATTTAATTAAATAACATTTTAATTAAATAAAAAAAAAAATTGTTAACCATAGCGATTAATCGATTTAATCGGCACGAATAACAAATTATAGTTTTTTATAATAATATCATGTATTTATTTTATTAAAACAAATTATTATAACATAGTTAATATTATTAAAAATAGTATTTTAATTAAAAGAAAAACAAAATAATTAAATTTTATTAAACTTAATAGGGTTTTGGTTCAGTATGGTTACCATGAGGATGCATATTATAGATGTTAGCAGTCTGGACGTTAGATCTGGGCTAGTGGGAAATTAACGGTGAGATCTGAAGGTGCATGGTGCTAGTGCAAAGCTGTGGGTGCGTGGGATTACATGGAAACCAGGTTTTAAAAATATATGACGGAGGGAGGGCTCGAACCTCCGACCCTCCACTCCCCAGCGCGCTATACAACCAGTTCAACCAAACAAACCATCTGTTTAATATATGCTTCCAGAAAAATAAATAAAACAATTGCCCCTAAATGAGATTTTGCGCGCGCGATTTGAAATGGCCCAACCAGGATGGGACACGCACTCGTCTTCCCCAGGAAGACACAAGAACCTGCGTATTTTTACTACCAATTTGCTACGAATTTTCCGTAGCGACTGCAAACTACAGAAATAGCGAATAGCCCCCTACTCCATATAAATATGGCGCACCTGTCCCAAAAGCTTCGCACAGACAATACGAACTCAACCATACAATCAATTTAACCTAATTTTAACTCTAGCAAAAAGCCCTAATTTAAACCCTAAAAGCTTGGTTCGGACATCAATGGCAGAATATGATTAAGGTATGCAAACACCACAAAACGATCCAGAAACGATCCCTACATTGAACTAAGCATGAATACGCAATCATATTTCCATGAGGATGCACATATCGTTCAGATCGAAAGGCTTTTCAGAACGACTTACCTGGGCTAAATGGAGATTAATCTGGGGTTGTTGAAGTCGTGCTTCGATCCAGACACGTTCAAGGAACACCAAGGAAGCTTTTGCAACCTTTAGTTCTTGTTGAAAACTCCTAATTTGCCAAAACCGAATTCAAGTTCTTGGGTGATTTTCTTGGTTCTTGCAAGTGCCTCCTCTCTCCGAATTTCCTCCCCTAGTGTCTTGGCTTGTGTTCAATACTTATAGGAGCATAGAATTAGGTCAAGAAAAGAATCAAAAAGCCTTTGAATCAAATCTTTCCATGTTTGAGAAATTGATTTGATTTCTTGAATTCTAAGCTACCATATTTGGCCCAATTTGTATTAATTCTTTCTTGATCCAATTATGCACGAAATTATATTATATTTGATCATTAATATTGATTAAAAAATAATCAAAATATATTTTCTATCAAATATTTGATTTTTCATTTAATTAAATCATTAAAAATTAATTTTAAATGAAATAAAATTATGTAAAATCAAATAAAATGATACAATTCATGGCATATGTTTTGGATAGCTTGTGGACCGAGTTTAGGCCATAAAATGTAGGCCCATTTGTAAGAATTTCACTTTTGAAACCCTCCTTTTTCACATTTGGTCTCTCAAAATCTCCTGACTTTGATCAAGCATATCTCCTTCAATTTTTAAGCTATGAGGGAGATCTAATACTTTTTTAGAAACCTCAAGAGGTCCTCTACAAGCCACTTTGGAACATATTTCTCATTTGAAGCTTTTATCTTGATCATATTTCTTTTGGGAAAAAACTGCTTCTGAAGGATGTCTAAAAATGACCTGTAATCTTTTGCTTTGTATCTCTTAAATGAAGCATTTTTAGCCCTGGCTTGTGAGACACAAAATTGTAGAGCATTCAATTTCCTTCAAAATAGGCTTTGAGTGGGGAATTTCTGATGTTCCATGTGAAAGTTATGCTCAGTCAAAGTTGGGTTGACTTTCTCCTAAGAAACCCTAATTTGAACCTTTTCATATTTGTTCATCTCTGAGTTTCTATTATTGGAATCATGATAAATTCTTGATCAAATGATGGTTATGCGCCCCATACTTGATATTTGCCCAATGGTTATGGTTTGAATCATGCCTTGATTGTGATTGACCTTTCAATTTGGATCAGTTGACTGTGGATTATCTGGATTATGTGAATGAGCCATGCCTTGACATTTGAACCTTGTTTTTGTTGTGAGAAAAGTGTGGGAGGTAAATTTTGGGGTATGACAGCTGCCCCTATTTAATTACCTTGGATTGGGTGACAAGAGGGTGTGTAGACCTCGCGTCGTTCCGATCGAAGAGTTATTAAATACTGGAAGACCCTTAAATTTGCCTTGAATTTGAGTATGGATGAAGGGAAATGTCCTGCTAAAGCCTGAGTCTTACATAGCAAGGACCTTTGTTAGTTGTGTAATTGGCTTGCTATGGCCAGCAAGCCTCCGTAGCTTGTGAACCCCCACTTACTATAGTTCTAGTAAGTTTCTGTAGTTTGTGGACCCCAATAGGATTGTTTGCTATAATTCTAGCAATTTCACCTGCACTGACAGGGTTATCTGCGAATCTCATCGCAGAATTTACCTGTACCACCAATAGGGTTATTCACGACTGTCGTCGCGAAATTTACCTATATTATCAGGGTTATCTACGAATGCTCTCGCAGAATTTACCTGTACCACCAATAGGGTTATTCACGAATGTTATCGCGAAATTTACCTATATTATCAGGGTTATCTACGAATGCTCTCGCAGAATTTACCTGTACCACCAATAGGGTTATTCACGACTGTCGTCGCGAAATTTACCTATATTATCAGGGTTATCTACGAATGCTCTCGCAGAATTTACCTGTACCACCAATAGGGTTATTCACGAATGTTATCGCGAAATTTACCTATATTATCAGGGTTATCCACGAATGCTCTCGCAGAATTTACCTGTACCACCAATAGGGTTATTCACGACTGTCGTCGCGAAATTTACCTATATTATCAGGGTTATCCACGAATGCTCTCGCAGAATTTACCTGTACCACCAATAGGGTTATTCACGAATGTTATCGCGAAATTTACCTATATTATCAGGGTTATCTACGAATGCTCTCGCAGAATTTACCTGTACCACCAATAGGGTTATTCACGACTGTCGTCGCGAAATTTACCTATATTATCAGGGTTATCTACGAATGCTCTCGCAGAATTTACCTGTACCACCAATAGGGTTATTCACGACTGTCGTCGCGAAATTTACCTATATAGAATTTTGTTTTGTAAATGCGCATGCATCGTGCTTATGCGTTATGCACATGCCCCTGTCGATTGTATAATGCGTATGTGTGAATGCTTACACATGTATATGTTGTATGTATACTGACGAATGTGTGCAATGATGTATGTATGATAAACCCCGACACCGCATCTCCTTATCACTCATCTCTTTATCACCCATTGCCTTTGTTTAACCTTTTTGAATTGTTTGTGAACTCTGGCTCAGTTCGTATTCGGATGACTGGCCGACCTCTTTTTTGTGAAAGGATCAACCTGGGGTAACACCAGTGCAAGGCGTGTGTAGCCTTTCGGAGATTTTGTCTTTTTGCTTTTGTGTTGCAAGTTTACAAGTTTCTCATGTTAAATCCATGTTAAAGTTTATGAAAATAAATTATCCTTTGCAACTGGTACTGAAATTAGAAATGAAGCGCAGTATGCAAAAAAAGAAATTTTATTGATATTGCCTTGAATTGGCAAGTGTACAGAAATGCGAAGAAAGAAAATGACAAATAGAAATGATATTAATACTGCCGTTGCTCTTTTTTGTTATCGAGGTCCCCAATAATCCTTCGACTTCCTAAGTAGATGATTGCACGATACCCTATCCTTCGTAGTTTGCCTTCGGCTTATGTCCGGTAATCCTGCTTTTGCTAGGCATAGTACTTTCTGACCGCGTCTGAGTTGATTGGGTGCGGTAGCTCATCCCCATCCATTGTAGTGAGGACTAATGCCCCTCCTGAGAACACCGTTTTTACGATGTATGGACCTTCGTAGTTAGGTGTCCATTTTCCTCGGGCGTCGAGTCGAGGTAACAGTATCTTCTTGAGGACAATATCACCTTCTTTGTAGGTTCGAGGTCGGACTTTCTTGTCAAACGCTTTTTTCATCCTCTTCTGATAGAGTTGTCCATGACACAAAGCTGTCAGTCGCTTTTCTTCAATGAGATTAAGCTGATCAAAACGAGTTTTTACCCATTCCGATTCTTCTAACTTTGTGTCAGCTATGACTCTTAGTGACGGGATCTCCACCTCGATTGGGAGGACAGCTTCCATACCGTAGACTAGGGAGAAGGGGGTTGCCCCTGTAGATGTACGCACCGAGGTTCTGTAACCGTGTAGGGCGAAGGGAAGCATTTCGTGCCAATCCTTGTATGTTTTCACCATCTTTTGTATTATCTTTTTGATATTTTTGTTTGCAGCTTCGACAGCGCCATTCATCTTAGGCCTGTATGGTGAAGAATTGTGGTGTTCGATCTTGAACTCCTCGCACAGCTCCCTCATCATGTTATTGTTCAGATTCGACCCATTATCGGTGATAATCCTGCTTGGAACCCCATACCGACATATGATATTATGCTTGATAAACCGAGTGACTACTTGTCTCGTTACGTTGGTGTAAGAGGCAGCTTCGACCCATTTGGTGAAGTAGTCTATGGCAACCAATATAAATCGGTGTCCATTCGAAGCTTTAGGTTCTATCATCCCTATCATGTCGATTCCCCACATTGCAAATGGCCATGGTGAACTCAGAACGTTCAACGGGTTTGGTGGTACGTGCACCTTGTCAGCGTAGATCTGGCACTTGTGACAGGTCCTTGCATATTGGAAACAGTCGGCCTCCATTGTTAACCAGTAATACCCTGCTCACAGTATTTTTCTAGCCATTGAATGTCCGTTTGCATGAGTTCCGAAAGTTCCTTCATGTACCTCCCTGATAATCTCCTTGGCCTCGTTCTTATCTACACACCTCAACAACACTGAATCATAGTTCCTTTTGTACAGGATGCTTCCACTTAAGAAGAACTTGGATGCAAGTCTCCTCAATGTCTTTTTATCAATTGTCGAGGCATTCTCCGGGTATTCTTGTTTTTCCAAGTACTTTTTAATGTCGTGGTACCATGGTTCGTTGTCAGACTGCTCCTCAATCGTGAGACAATAGGCAGGTTCGTCGAAGTGTCTAACAGTTATTCGTGGTTCATGGTTCGGCCAGGTCACCTTGAACATAGAGGAGAGCGTTGCTAGCGCGTCGGCTATTTGATTTTCTTCCCTCGGGATATGAGTAAAAGTGATAGTATCAAATTCAGCCGTCAACTCCAGTATAAGGTCTCGGTATGGGATTAGTTTTGCATCTCGAGTGTCCCATTCTTTGTTGACTTGATGGATTACCAATGCTGAGTCTCCGTATACATCGAGGAGTTTGATCCTTAGGTCGATTGCAGCTTCTAACCCCAATATGCATGCTTCGTATTCTGCAATGTTGTTGGTGCAGTCGAAACATAGTCTTGCAGTGAAGGGTAAGTGCCGGTCATCGGGAGATGTCAATACTGCCCCTATGCCATGTCCTAGTGCATTTGAGGCACCGTCGAACATGAGTTTCCATACCAAACCTGGTTCGGGTCCCTCGTCGGGTCCTGGTATTTCATAGTCTCTTACTAGCATAACATCCTCATCGGGGAAGTCGAACTTCATAGATTGGTATTCCTCGAGGGGTTGGTGAGCAAGATGTTCTGCCAATACACTCCCTTTTATTGCTTTTTGAGTTACATACTGTATGTCGTATTCGGACAACAACATTTGCCATCTTGCAATTCTACCCGTGAGAGCCTGTTTTTCGAACACGTATTTCAAAGGATCCATTCTCGATATCAGCCATGTGGAGTGGTTCAGCATATATTGCCTTAGACGTTGGGAGGCCCATGCTAGGGCACAACATGTCTTTTCCAATGGTGAATACCGAGATTCGCAATCCGTGAATTTTTTACTGAGGTAGTAGATGGCGTGTTCTTTCCTGCCTGTTTCATCCTGTTGCCCCAGTACGCACCCCATAGACTTTTCGAGTACTGTGAGGTACATGATTAGTGGCCTTCCGGGTACGGGAGGTAAGAGTATAGGTGGTTCCTGCAAGTAGTTCTTTATGGTTTCGAAGGCTACTTGACAATCGTCATTCCACTTGATAGGTTGATCCTTCCTGAGTAGTTTGAATATAGGCTCGCATGTAGCTGTCAGATGTGAAATGAACCTTGAGATGTAATTCAATCGACCCAGGAAACCTCGTACCTCTTTTTCTGTTTTTGGAACGGGCATCGCTTGTATGGCTTTTACTTTGTCAGGATCAACCTCTATGCCTCGTTGGCTTACAATGAATCCCAACAACTTTCCCGACCTTACACCAAACGTACACTTGTTCGGATTTAACCTTAGCTTGTATTTCTTTAAGCGCTCGAACAACTTATGTAGATTTGTAATATGCTCCTCTTCAGTGCGAGACTTGGCAATCATATCATCTACATATACTTCGACCTCTTTATGGATCATATCATGGAATAATGTGACCATGGCTCTTTGATATGTTGCCCCTGCATTTCTCAACCCGAATGGCATTACTTTGTAGCAAAAAGTGCCCCAAGATGTCATGAAGGTGGTCTTTTCCATATCCTCGGGAGCCATCTTGATCTGATTATACCCGGAGAAACCGTCCATAAAAGAGAACACTGAAGCTTGTGCTGTATTATCCACCAAGATATCTATATGTGGTAGTGGGAAATCATCTTTTGGACTTGCTTTATTTAGATCCCTGTAATCTACACACATGCGCACTTTCCCGTCTTTCTTAGGAACCGGCACTATGTTTGCAATCCATGGTGGGTAGTCAACCACAGCAAGAAACCCGGCGTCGAACTGTTTGAGCACCTCTTCCCTGATCTTACTATCCATATCTGGTCGAACCCTTCTGCGCTTTTGCCTGATCGGCGCACATCCTTCTTTGAGAGGTAACCTGTGTACCACGATGTCTGTATCCAAACCCGGCATGTCACGGTATGACCAAGCAAAAATCTCTGCATACTCGTGGAGGAGCTTGATTAGCGTTGCTTTTACGTCCTTACCTAACGTTGCCCCAATCTTAATGTTCTTGGGTTCTTTATCCGTTCCCAAGTTTATGATTTCAATGGCCTCTTGTGGAGGGAGCATGCTTTTGGATTCCTTATCCACTAACCTTGACAACTCTTCCGGAGGTTCATCGTCTTCCTCATCCCCTTCTTCAGCCTGATTAGCGAGAGCCTCGAGTTTGTATAGAGTCTCAGCAGTATTATTATCGGTGGTGTCAGAAAGTGATCTGCACATGTTTTATGTTTGTTTTCTTTTAGTATGCAGATGTGAACGTGCTTTGTTTGTGCAAGAAATTTATTTGTCATTTTCAGAAATGGAAAAGGAATAAATGCGAGAAAAGACAATATTTTCAATACCAAAATGCAAAGACAATTTTATTAATAACTTCGAACTTGAAAGTAAATGGGGCCCTTACAAACTAGCTCTATGCTTCGGGCGAGGCATGAGCGTTATTGTTTTTCTTTATTTAAAAAAAGGGAAATAAAACACACAAAAGCAAATTACTTCGAAATGAAAACTATCTCCGGTATCTCCAGGCTTGTCCAATTCTGAAGCTGTTCTCCTGGCCTGATCTCTCGAATGAAATTGGACGTCCCTTCTCGAGAGTCCTGATTGGACACCATAGCCACATGCTCATAACCGCCAGTCACAAAAGTTTGCATTATTGGGGGAAATGGTCGTTCTTCTTTCTTAATGCTTGTGACCTTGGTGGGTTGGTATCCTAACCCCAGGCGATCCTTCTTCTCCAGAACTTCTGGCAGCTTGCCCCAGCCTTTAGTATCTGCGTCTTGTAGGTCTTTCCATGAGGTTACCGCCCTTCTTATCTTCTCCACTGGTAGCGTGATAGCAGTTGCAATTTCTAGAGCTTGAAATGCGGTACCCAATGCTTCGTCTCCAGCCTCAATATATCTGTATGAGTTTAGATTGCTGACAAATATATCCTCTTCTCCATTGATAGTCACTATGGAGTTCCCATTCACAAACTTTAATTTCTGATGGAGGGTGGAGGTGACTGCCCCAGCTGCGTGAATCCAAGGACGCCCTAGCAGGCAAGTATAAGCTGGCTCGATTTCCATCACTTGGAAATTGATGCAGAAGGTGTGGGGACCAATTATGACAGGAAGGTCTACTTCTCCAAACACCGGACTCTGTGACCCATCGAAAGCCTTAACCACCAGACGACTAGGTTTAACCACAAGTCCTTCTAAGGCTATCTTGTCAAGTGTTGCTTTTGGCATCACGTTTAAGGATGACCCTGTGTCGATCAAAACTCTAGCCAGATGAGCCTTCCCACACTGCATGGAGATATGCAAGGCTTTGTTGTGTGACTTTCCTTGTAGGGGTAGCTCATTGTCACTGAAACCTAGGCATGCCCCAGCAGTTAGATTGGCCACCATTCCGTCAAATTGACTGACTGTGATGTCCTTGGTTACATGGGCAGCGTTTAGGATCTTCATCAGAGCATCTCGATGTTTCTCAGAGTGTATCAATAGTGATAAGAGCGATATCTTAGATGGTGTCTGTTGCAACTGATCTACCACTCTATAATCACTTTTCTTAATCAGAGCGAGAAACTCCTCAGCATCCTTATTAGAAGTTTTTTTATCCTTAGGTTCAGCCTCGTCACTTGGTCTTACAACCGCTTGTCCTCCAGATTGTGTCAAGTTTTCACTAGATGTTTGTGGTACTTGCGCAGTTTTGAATATGCGCCCACTACGGGTCATACCTCCAGGTCCAACGATGCTTGATACTGCAGTATTAGTATCGGTCTCATATTCCCATGGTACCGCTTTCATCTTGTCCAAAGGATATGGTCCTCTGACTGGGATGATCTTGGTATGCTCTTGCGTAGGTATCATCACTGGTGACCTTGAGCACGGGATGATTAATGGCTTTCTTGCCCCTTGTGCGGGTATTATTAAAGGCTCGTTTCTTTCCACCATCGCCACATATTCCTCTTCAGGGTGTTCCTCCAATTGGATCAACCCTTGATCCGTGAGTCTCTGCAAAGTGTCTTTGAAAGCTTCGTTGTGTTCTAGGACAAACCCCTTTATAAGAAGATACCTCTTAAGGGCATCTATGGGGGAGTTCCGTTGTTGAACCAACTCTTGCTCATTGACAATTTCTATTGCATTGACTGCGCCATCATGGTGTGGCATCGGGTTCGTCTTCACATTGGGTTTATCAAAGGCGATTGCCCCTGATTCAATCAAATCTTGAACGACGTGCCTGAAGGCCCAACATTTCTCCAGGGTATGTCCAGGAGAATTGGCGTGAAATTCACACCTTTCATTCGGCTTGTAGTTGGGTGTAACCTTGCCTGGAGGAAGAGGTGGCAGTGGCCTAACTTCTACCAAGGATTCATTTATTAAATATTTCAGAATTTCTTTCTTGGAAGTAGGTAGCGGATCGAATCTCCTTTGTCCTCCCGGAAACCGGTTTTGTTGTGGTGGATATGATATGGGGGGTCTGTTCTCCTGATGCCCTACAGCATTAGTCTCCCCTTCCTTCTTCTTTGTGAAGTTGGGGGTAGGCCTCTTTGCCTGATAGGAGTTAGATGATGCTCCTTGTATTTTCCCGCTCTTAATTCCGTCTTCTATTCTTTCACCAATAACCACTAAATCTGAAAACCCTGAGGACACACTCCCTACCATTTTGTCGTAGTATGGCCCTTGTAATGTAGCCATAAACATTTTTACGAGTTCTTTTTCCAACAGGGGAGGTTGGACTCGGGAGGCCATTTCCCTCCATCTCTGTGCATACTCCTTGAACGATTCCTCTTTCTTTTGTGACAAATTTTGGAGTTGCATCCGATCGGGTGCCATGTCCAAATTGTATTTATATTGTTTTAGGAACGTATTAGCAAGGTCGGTCCAGCTTCGGATGTGAGACTTCTCTAATTGCATATACCAGTCAACCGATGCTCCACTCAAGCTATCTTGGAAAAAATGCATCATCAACTTTTGATCATGAGCATAAGCAGCCATTTTTCGCACATACATGCGCAAGTGACTCTTCGGACAAGAGAGTCCCTTGTACTTTTCAAAATCGGGTATCTTGAATTTATGAGGAATAGTCAAATCCGGCACCAAGCTCATTTCATAGGTATCCACATCAAAGACATCATATCCTTCCATTGCTTTCATCCTTTCTTCCAGCGCCTTGATCTGTTCACTCTCCTTGGAATTCTCCCCAGAATCAGCAGAGGTCATCTTTGGTTGAGGGACTTGATCTGTGTCATTAGTGTCCCCATACTGTAGATCCAAGTAGTCCTCATCCCTAAGCGGATTGTTGATTGGAATGCGAACTGTGCGAGACGTCCCTTCTTTCTGAGTAGTAGGGATAAATCCTTCTTGAGAGGCCTCCCCCTCTTCATGAGTTGTAATAACTCTTTTTGAGGAGTGAGCTTTTGCCTTGTGAGGGTCATGACCCTTAACATATCCTAACAATGGGTTGCCATCCTTAGGTATCTCTTCATACTGATCATGAACTTCCTTAGCTTTGTCTTGCTTATCTTTGAGGTCTTTCATGAAGCTCAGCACTTGGGCCATTCCTCCCTGGAGGTCTTCAACAATACCCTTTAGTTGGGTCATTTCCTCACGAAGGGCGGCCTGGTTCTGTTCCAATTGTTCCATTGCCCTTTTCTTTTGAGATCTTGTCTGAATTAGCGGTTGAGTTGCAATGGTGTGACTGGAGATGAAGATAGTTTTTCTTTAATGCTTGGTAATTAAATATGACATGCATGATATGAATGTTATGCTTATGCTATGTTCATGTCTTATCCACATTATTATAGTAAATATACATTCTTTCTTTTTATTCTTTTTCTTCCTTTTTCTTTTTTTTTTGCATATATTTATTTGGTGAATATTATAGGAACAACAAGTAAATGCGAAAATAAACACACTTTATTAATTGAAAGGAAACACCACTTCATTGTTGGTTTACAAAAAAGAGAGGAAACTGAAAATTAAAAATACTTAAAATAACTTGAATCAAAAGTACTTGGAATAAAAGCAACAAGGAAATAACATAAAACTAAGAGCGCCTTTGGATGTCTTCTTTGAACTTGTCCACCATGCTCCTACAAAGCTCCATAAACTCTTTGACGACTTCAGGAAGGATGATGGGAGAAGATTCTGCTCTTTCCAAACTTTTTGGAATATCCAGGATTAGATCATTACACAAGAAGACTAGCTTAGCATGATCCTCACGACATTTTTCATATTCTTCGAGCATCTTGGGAACCATGCTCACATGCTCATTCGCCGCAGAAATAATTGAATAAAGTCTTTTCCAATAATCTTTTTCTTCCAAGGCTGCCTCAAATTCCTCTTTTTGTCTTGTGAATACTTCCCTAAGTGACACCATAGCTTGAAATGCCCTTTCATACTCACCAGTGCGCTGTAAAAGTTCTTCCTCCGTGGTTAATCTTCTTGCATGCTCTTGTTGTCCAGCATTGAGGGCTTCTTGAAGATCATATTTGAGGCCTCTTATTTCATCCTCTTGATCTTTAGTCCTATCAGTTAATTCAAAGATTACAGCTTCCAGATTCTTCTCAGATTCTGTTTTGTCATGGGAAGCCTTTTCGTAACGCCTTCTCCACCTTGCAATTTCCCTACCCGCTTGTTCCAACCTCTCATTATGTGCTTCCAAATTAAAATTAGCACTTAGAACTCCTTCGGTTGCACGTTTCCTCTTACCCCTTTGCCTATCATTCTCTTCCTTCATTGCTTGAAGTTCTTGATTTTTCTCTTTGAGGTCAAAGCGTAGTTGACTCTTTTCGTTGGTAAGTTGATGTAAATCAAGTTCTAGTTTCTCTTTTTCCTTTTGGGATGCCTCTAGGGCAGCCTTGATCCCTTCTATCTCTTCGATGGATAGAGGAACAGGATCGGGAGAATCAGGCTTGTATGCGGGATCCACAACAAAAGGTAGCAAAATCTTTCCAACCCTTTCTTGAACCCAGGTGGTGTAAGGTGCTTTTGCAATTGCATTCTTTGGCCCAAAATATTTTCTTTGAACCTGACTCCAAGCTTGAATTACTCTTTTCAATGTTCTAGGTGCACCTTTCCCATTATCATGCAAGATCAATTCTTCTATTTGTTGTTCGGAAGGTTCACCATCCATAGAATGTCCTAATTGACGCAATGCTAACACGGGGTTATAATTGATACAACCAAGAGTCCCCATTAATGGCACATTGTCAAAATCTCCACATTTGTAAATGATCCTATCAGATTTTAATTTCTTTGCATACCATAGGATAGAATCTGCTTTAAGAGCCCTTAGCTTTTGAGACCACTCGTTCCTAGCAAGCTCTTTGATAAAGCAACTAGATTTGTAGAGATGAGAAGTCAACCAAGAATATAGCCAGTGGACACAACAAAATAGCATTCCTCTCTTCTTTTCGTACTTTGTATGGATAGCATAGTAAATATTAGCAAGGATAGTCGGAGTAGGATCTTTTCCATAAACCTTAAAGGAAGTGAAAGCATGAATGGCAGCGGGATCAACATAATCAACATTTTTTGGCAATAAAACAACTCCAAAAATCAAAAGAGCTAGTAAATGTCCACAAATGTCCCATTGTTTCTTTTGAGCATACATTAAAGCTTGATTTTCTAAGTAAGATCTTTTGATCCCATGCACATCCCCATCAGTTTTATAATTAGTCTTCAATTCCGTAGCAGATAACCCCAAAGCTTTTGCCAAATATGAAAAGTCAACTTCTTTACCCGCACCAGTATAGAATTCTTTTTTAATTTTTGAGAACCCCAAAGTAGCATCTATCTCTTCCAAAGTTGGAGCCAACTGAAAGTCTTGAAAAGTGAAGCACCTAAGCGGAGGGTCATAAAATTGAACCAAAGCAGTAATTGCTTCTTCTTGTACTCTCACCCTTAGCAAGTCCAAAATGTTCCCATAGCGGATTACAAACCTATCCAAAGCACTTGATGGTAATTTTTCCTTGATTATTTTCAGCTTCTTGATATCCGGAGTGGAAACGGAAAGGTGAACAATGGTCTTCTTGGTACTCATCCTTCCTACACATTCACCAAATAGAATATATTTTTACATTTATATTACATATATTTTTTTTATTTACTATTTTTTGTGGATAAAACATGATGAGAATGCAAATGAGAGATGATGCATGCAAACACACAACAACGAAAAGAAAATCATAGCAGCAAAAAAAAAATATATAAAACAAATCAAACATATATAATACAATATTTCAAGAAACCCAAGTTCATAGGTTCGACGTAGGGGGCTCTAGGGAGCCAACCTTTTATGGGGGGTTTTAGAAGGTCTCATGGGGTCATTCGTAGCCTCCGAGACTCTTTGTCTCTTCGGATTTTAAAACGACTCATTTTATCCATGAGGTTCGAATTTTTGGGGTAGGTTCTCGGAGAGATCAGCTAAGTATCCGGTCCACCCCTCCACAAAGTCAAGCTTCGTTTCGGACCTTTCCAAATACCTAACTCACTCCGAGTGGAGTTATCAATGAGATTCGTAGGAGATTCATACTCCCCTAGTGATCTCAAGGTTAACTCCCACATTTAAGGTTTAACTGACATAAAATAGAGCAAAATATACAATAATAAAGCAGATATTTTCAGGCAGATAAACAAACATAAAACAAATAAACAAATAAATAATTTAATATTTAAAGATAAACCTCCCCCAAACCCTAAATGTGGCAATTTGCCAACCCTAAAATGCGCCACAAACCCTAAACCACAAACCACGAACCATAAACCTAAACCCACTCAAGCCTTAGGAGCATAATAATTCACTAAAAGTGTTTCCCCAGCAGAGTCGCCAGCTGTAGCAACCTGCCTAAAATTTTAACTTAGAGAGTCGCCACCTATTCTGAAGGGCGAATAGGAACCCTACGCAGATAAGAGATTGAGGGTAAGTTATTATAATCAGGCTGAGGGAAGGTATGAGGCACCCTCAGCCCTTTCCTAAAGGCTAACAATCAAAGATTAGGGTTGCATGGCAGGAAATAGGGAGAAATGTGGCAAACAGAATTTCAATGACAGGGTTGAGATTTTGAAGAGGGGGACTCGCCTTGTTGCCAAGTGCCTACGTACCTCCTTAGGGAGGATCAGAGTCTACGTAGTTCGGGAAGGGTTGTACGCCATTTAGAGTTGGAATTTGATTTGATATGTGTTTTTTAGAGGCTTTTTGGTCAGCCTATCGCAGTTTGGTTTGTTTTGTAGTTTTGAATGGACTTTAGAATTATTAGGGTTTAGGGCGTACAACCCTGATTTGGCACAATTAACCTCAATAATCAATAAGTTTGATCACCGTGGTTAAAAGATTAATAATTTTGCATCAGCATCAATTTTAATCGATCGCTTCGATCATCACTAATAATGAATTAAGGTATTTTTTAATAACTTTTATAGAATTTTAAATGCATTGTTACCCCTCGTAATTGATTGATTCGATTAAAAAGGATAACAAGTTAAATCGAAGGGAAGACGGTTAATCATCACAATTAATAAAATAATTGCAACCCTTTAACCAAATAACAAAAAAAACCAAATCTTATTTAATTAAATAACATTTTAATTAAATAAAAAAAAAAATTGTTAACCATAGCGATTAATCGATTTAATCGGCACGAATAACAAATTATAGTTTTTTATAATAATATCATGTATTTATTTTATTAAAACAAATTATTATAACATAGTTAATATTATTAAAAATAGTATTTTAATTAAAAGAAAAACAAAATAATTAAATTTTATTAAACTTAATAGGGTTTTGGTTCAGTATGGTTACCATGAGGATGCATATTATAGATGTTAGCAGTCTGGACGTTAGATCTGGGCTAGTGGGAAATTAACGGTGAGATCTGAAGGTGCATGGTGCTAGTGCAAAGCTGTGGGTGCGTGGGATTACATGGAAACCAGGTTTTAAAAATATATGACGGAGGGAGGGCTCGAACCTCCGACCCTCCACTCCCCAGCGCGCTATACAACCAGTTCAACCAAACAAACCATCTGTTTAATATATGCTTCCAGAAAAATAAATAAAACAATTGCCCCTAAATGAGATTTTGCGCGCGCGATTTGAAATGGCCCAACCAGGATGGGACACGCACTCGTCTTCCCCAGGAAGACACAAGAACCTGCGTATTTTTACTACCAATTTGCTACGAATTTTCCGTAGCGACTGCAAACTACAGAAATAGCGAATAGCCCCCTACTCCATATAAATATGGCGCACCTGTCCCAAAAGCTTCGCACAGACAATACGAACTCAACCATACAATCAATTTAACCTAATTTTAACTCTAGCAAAAAGCCCTAATTTAAACCCTAAAAGCTTGGTTCGGACATCAATGGCAGAATATGATTAAGGTATGCAAACACCACAAAACGATCCAGAAACGATCCCTACATTGAACTAAGCATGAATACGCAATCATATTTCCATGAGGATGCACATATCGTTCAGATCGAAAGGCTTTTCAGAACGACTTACCTGGGCTAAATGGAGATTAATCTGGGGTTGTTGAAGTCGTGCTTCGATCCAGACACGTTCAAGGAACACCAAGGAAGCTTTTGCAACCTTTAGTTCTTGTTGAAAACTCCTAATTTGCCAAAACCGAATTCAAGTTCTTGGGTGATTTTCTTGGTTCTTGCAAGTGCCTCCTCTCTCCGAATTTCCTCCCCTAGTGTCTTGGCTTGTGTTCAATACTTATAGGAGCATAGAATTAGGTCAAGAAAAGAATCAAAAAGCCTTTGAATCAAATCTTTCCATGTTTGAGAAATTGATTTGATTTCTTGAATTCTAAGCTACCATATTTGGCCCAATTTGTATTAATTCTTTCTTGATCCAATTATGCACGAAATTATATTATATTTGATCATTAATATTGATTAAAAAATAATCAAAATATATTTTCTATCAAATATTTGATTTTTCATTTAATTAAATCATTAAAAATTAATTTTAAATGAAATAAAATTATGTAAAATCAAATAAAATGATACAATTCATGGCATATGTTTTGGATAGCTTGTGGACCGAGTTTAGGCCATAAAATGTAGGCCCATTTGTAAGAATTTCACTTTTGAAACCCTCCTTTTTCACATTTGGTCTCTCAAAATCTCCTGACTTTGATCAAGCATATCTCCTTCAATTTTTAAGCTATGAGGGAGATCTAATACTTTTTTAGAAACCTCAAGAGGTCCTCTACAAGCCACTTTGGAACATATTTCTCATTTGAAGCTTTTATCTTGATCATATTTCTTTTGGGAAAAAACTGCTTCTGAAGGATGTCTAAAAATGACCTGTAATCTTTTGCTTTGTATCTCTTAAATGAAGCATTTTTAGCCCTGGCTTGTGAGACACAAAATTGTAGAGCATTCAATTTCCTTCAAAATAGGCTTTGAGTGGGGAATTTCTGATGTTCCATGTGAAAGTTATGCTCAGTCAAAGTTGGGTTGACTTTCTCCTAAGAAACCCTAATTTGAACCTTTTCATATTTGTTCATCTCTGAGTTTCTATTATTGGAATCATGATAAATTCTTGATCAAATGATGGTTATGCGCCCCATACTTGATATTTGCCCAATGGTTATGGTTTGAATCATGCCTTGATTGTGATTGACCTTTCAATTTGGATCAGTTGACTGTGGATTATCTGGATTATGTGAATGAGCCATGCCTTGACATTTGAACCTTGTTTTTGTTGTGAGAAAAGTGTGGGAGGTAAATTTTGGGGTATGACATCGTGCGAGCGAGGATGGCGAACTTCGACGTCCGTCGGGTCCTGGTCGACGAGGGAAGCTTGGTCGACATCATGTACTCCCACCTCTTCCAAACCCTACAGCTGGACGACTCACATCTCACTCCTTACGTGGGCTCCGACCTCCAAGGATTCAACGGAACAACCACAAAGCCGTGGGGTTACGTCGAACTGCTCGTCTCCTTCGGGGAGGGGGAAGCTTCCAGGCAAGTCAAGACACGGTTCTTGGTGATAAACTGCAAGACCCTCTACAACTGCATCATCGGGCGCCCCACTTTGGCCGAACTCACTGCCGTCCCCTCAACCGTTCACCTGAAGATGAAGTTCTATACGAAGAGGGGACGAGTAGTCACTGTCAATGCCGACATCGAAGCGGCTAGGAGGATATTCGACGCATCAGTAAAGGGACTGGAGCTAATCGCCCCACCCTCCAGCTCCAACAAAAAACCAAGGGCTGAAGATAAATCCCCTCCTGAAGATCGGCAGACGACAACAGACGTCAACTCAGTCGACCTCGACGCTCGGTTCACAGAAGAAGAGCTAAAGAACGGCGAAGAACCACAGCCGAAGACAGCTCACCCTATCCGGCCCATTCCAGACGGGGATTTCGAGCTCATTCCTCTGGGTGACAACCCCGACAAGGCTGTGAAGATCGGCAAGAACATCCCGGATACACCGAGGAAGCAGCTCATAGCTTGCCTGAGGAACAACGCCGACTTGTTCGCCTGGAGCGCAGCAGAGATGCCCGGACTCGACCCTGAGGTCGCCTGCCACACACTCTCCATCAATCCGACCGCAAAAGCAGTAGTTCAACGTAGGCGTCGGCAGTCTCCCGAGAAAGCGGAGGCTGCCGAGAAAGCTGTAAAAGACCTCCTAGAGGCAAATTTTATTTCCGAGGCCAAGTATTCAACTTGGCTCTCAAACGTTGTACTAGTCAAAAAATCTAATGGAAAATGGAGAATGTGTGTTGATTATACTGATGTTAACCGGGCATGCCCCAAAGATGCATACCCATTGCCTAATATTGATAGGCTGGTCGACAACTCGGCCGGCTATAAATTATTGTCGTTTATGGATGCTTATTCAGGATACAATCAAATCCCCATGGCGAGATGCGACAAGCAGTGCACGGCGTTCATGACCGAGTCGGGCAATTATTACTACAACGTAATGCCCTTCGGACTCAAGAACGCCGGAGCCACATACCAACGGATGATGAGCAAGGTATTCCGAGGAGAGATCGGCGACACCCTCGAGGTATACATGGACGACATGATCGTCAAATCTCGAGAAGACGCCGACCACACGGCACATCTTGAACGGGTGTTCGAGCAGGCCAGATCCTGCAAGATGCGTTTTAACCCAGAGAAGTGCACCTTCGGAGTACGGGCGGGCAAGTTCCTCGGATTCTACCTAACCGAGCGAGGAATAGAAGCCAACCCGGATAAATGCCAAGCGTTCTCGGAACTTCCTACCCCTAACAATAAAAAATCTATCCAAGTACTAAACGGAATGCTCACAGCACTATCCCGCTTCGTCGCAAAATCCGCCCAGCATGCCCTCCCATTTTTTAAGTTGCTTCGGAAAGAAGCGACCTTCGAATGGTCCGAGGAGTGCGAACGGGCATTATCTCATCTCAAACAGGTACTTTCCAAACCGCCCGTCCTATCCCGACCAGATGGCAACGAGATCCTATATCTCTACCTGGTTGTCTCAAACGAGGCAGCCAGCGCGGCCTTAATCCGAGAAACGGTAGACGGACAGAAGCCCGTATACTTCACGAGCAAAGCCCTACAAGGGCCCGAGGTGCGATATCAGCAGACCCAGAAAGTCGCGTTGGCCCTAATAACGGCCGCCAGGAGGCTGAGATACTATTTCCTCGCCCACACCATTGTCGTCCGAACAGACCAACCCATCAAGCAACTCCTCAGCCGACCAGACATGGCCGGGAGGATGCTAAGATGGTCCCCCGAGCTATCCGAATTCGATATCCAATACGAGGGAAGAAAGGCGCTTAAAGCTCAGGCGCTCGCCGATTTCGTTGCCGAGATGACCTCAATTTCTAGCTGCCCGGCTCCCGCCGAAAACAAATGGACCATCTACGTAGATGGAGCCTCGAGCAACTCGGGAAGCGGAGCCGGAATAATCCTAGAAAACGACGAGGGGCTCGTCATCGAAGTATCCTTGGTCTTATCTTTCACCACATCAAACAACCAGGCCGAATACGAGGCTCTCCTGGCAGGCCTACGCCTCGCCGAGGACGTGGGTGCTCGCGAAGTCATGATCTATACCGACTCCCAACTCGTCGCATCCCAAGTCAGCGGCGATTACCAAGCCAAAAACGACACACTAGTCGAGTACCTCATGCTCATCAAAGAAAAAATGAAAAGATTCGCCAAAGCGGAGGTCGAGCATATTCCACGGGAACATAACTCACGCGCCGACATATTATCCAAACTCGTGAGCACAAGGAAAAAGGGTGGAAACAAGTCGGTAATCCAGGAAATCCTGGCCAAGACGAGCATAGACAAAAGCGCCCAAACTCCACAAGTATTCGCTATCGGGGACAACCACTGCTGGATGACCCCGGTATACAACTTCCTCACGAAAGACGAACTTCCCGCCGACCCAAAGGAAGCTTCAGCTATTAAAAGGCGAGCCTGCTCGTACACTATCGTCGAAAACAAATTATACCGACGAGGCTTCTCCATTCCTCTCCTTAAATGTGTCGACGCCTCCCAAGCGCTCAAAATACTCCAAGAGCTCCACGAGGGGATCAATGGCCAGCACCTCGGCGGCCGATCACTAGCGAGGAAAGCCCTCAGAGCCGGTTACTATTGGCCGACCATGCAACAGGACGCCAAAGAACATGTCCGTAAATGCGACAAATGCCAACGTCATGCCGACATGCACTTGGCTCCCCCTAACGAACTTAAATCTCTATCACCACCTTGGCCTTTCTCCACCTGGGGAATGGACCTCCTCAGACCATTCCCGGTCGGCTCGTACCAAAATAAATATCTCGTGGTCGCCGTCGATTACTTCACGAAATGGATAGAAGCCGAAGCGCTCGCCAAGATCACGTCTCAAAACGTACTCTGGTTCTACAAACGAAACATACTCGCTCGTTTCGGGGTACCTCAGGCTATAGTCACCGACAATGGCACCCAGTTCACTGACAGAAAGTTCCAAGAGTTTGTGGCCAAGCTCGGCACGAAGCAACACTTCACTTCAGTCGAGCATCCTCAGACGAACAGGCAAGCCGAGGCAGCCAACCGAGTCATCCTCCGAGGACTAAAGAGGAGACTCGGCGAAGCCAAAAAAGCTTGGGTCGAAGAACTACATAGTGTACTTTGGGCATATAGGACAACCCCCCACTCGAGCACGGGCAAAACTCCGTTTAGGCTAACCTACGGCACCGAAGCCGTGATCCCCGTGGAAATCCGAGAACCGTCTCGGCGCACCGAGTCACCCCTCGAAGAGGAGCTCAACGACGAGGCTATGAGGGAAGAGCTCGACATGGTCGAGGAGATCCGAACAGGATCTTCCCTCCGAGAAGCAAAGTTAAAACAACAGATAGCTCTCCGCTACAACACCAAAGTTATCAAGCGTGAATTCGAAGTCGGCGCCCTAGTGCTCCGCAGAAATATGAAGGATTCGCGCGAGGGTAAACTAGCCCCGAACTGGGAAGGGCCGTACCGAGTTTACGATAAAACCGAGAACGGCGCCTACTACCTCGAGGATCTCCTCGGAGTAAAACTTGCTCGGCCTTGGAACGCTGAAAAACTCAGACGTTATTACAGTTAGACCCAACCTAACGCCCCCGGACACCTGTATCCAACACGGGTGCTGGCCGGGCAGGAACCCGCGTCATCGGTACGAACGCGAGGACTCCACGACAGCAACGGTCGAATTTCCCCATAAAATGGGAGAACCGACCACACGGAAGACTCTACACCTAGACCCTCCGTGGAAGTACCTGCACGGTAGAACCCCAGCTCGCGATGGGATCGTTCACGCCGCGAGAACTTGGCCCCAATCACGGTCTCGTACTCGCTATCAGCGCATACCTGCTCTGCGCACCTGGACCGTACTCAACACGCCCGGGCAATCAATCTAGGCCGAGCATAGTCCATAAAACCCAATAATATCACAAGTATAGAGGTAACTCTTCGGCGTTTCCGAGCATAAGTCAGCAGTTACCAAAAACAAAATAACGGAGTTCGTCCCCGGCGTACCCGAGCGTAACCGATTAAAATCGAAAAATATCCTAAGTATGGAGGAAATACCTCGGCTTACGAGCACAACAGAAAAGTTATCAAGATACGAGCATACAACCATAACACTTTGAAGGTGCAAATAAACAGATATAAGCAAGCAAGATTATAAAACATTAAAACTGCCGACCAATTTGGTCGGCGATGTCCAAAGGTTACAATCAAAATGCCGGGCACGCAGGCCCCCAAAAGTAATCCGGGCATAACCCAACAAAACATAAAATGGCACGCAGGCCGAAGAAGACAGGCACGCAGGCCCAGGACCACACTATCTACTCTTCACTCCCAGGAGACTCGGGCACTAACACGCCGTCCACAATCTTCGAAGAAAGCCCAATATTATCCTCCTTCAGGCCAGGATTCAGAAATTTCAGCTGACGAACTGCACGGTCGAACCCGACTTCGGCCATGTCGGCGAGGCTTATTTTCAGGCTATCTATCTTCTCCACGAACTCAGCCCTAGACTGCAGAGCAGCCACGTCCGGCAACTCGTCAGCCGAGGGAGCCCACTCAAGCTGAAGGTCGGCAAGCTTTTTCTTCTCCGCCGCTATCTCCCCGTCCTTCTGCTTCAGAACCGCATCGATCTTCTTCTTCAACTCCTTGCGATCGGCCTCCATGGTCTTCATCTTGTCCTCGGCAGCCTTCTTAGCCGCCTCCGCCTTCTTCAGGGCCTCGGTCGAGCCCGAGCCACCATTGGCTAACATTTGGGCCATCCCCAAGACCCTTATCACGGCGGCGCTGTCGCACGCCAGCTGTTTCTGAAGGGACGCGAGGTCCATCTCACCGATCCGACGAGCTTCATCCGGGGAGGTAACCAGGGGGAACCTCTCAAAATAACCTCCATCCTTATAGCAGGGAGGCAACACAAAGGCACGCTCGGAACCCAGGTTCGACGGCTCATGGCATCCCCCCTCGGTAGGACGAGACCTCTTGTGAGACCTCTCATCTAAGTTCACCCGAGGAGAGCCTGCCGAGGCCGAGTTCTCTGCAGCACCGGTTCCCCGACTCTTCTTCTGACTTTTCCTCTTCGCGTCCAGAGCCATCTTCAGGACCGTGTCCTCCTTCTCCGGCATGGCATCTGCAAAGAAAAAAGAAAACAAAGGAGTTAGCAAAAACACTGGACAGAAAAGGAAAAGCAGGGCGAATGGACACGACCTAACAACGCCCGAGTCTCCTCGGGAGTCCGGCAAGATAACAAAGCCTTAGTGTTAATAGGCCGCTGCTCCACAACCGGCACACCATTCTCTTCCAGCACGGGATTCCCATTCTTCGTCACCCACTGAGACATAGTAAAGCTGTCTACGTATTTGCAGAGGACCGAGTATGACTCCGTGTCCTGCTCGTCCAGGTCCCCATCTTCCCAAACGTAATGTTTCGGGGGAGATGAGAAGTGACCTTTCCACCAGAAAAATGGGAATCTCGTGCAGAATTCCCTTGCTACCTGTCCGTCCTCGCCCCTCACCATCTCCCCGTCGGCATCACGAATGACCACGAGATCCGACACCTCAGAATAAGCCGTCGGGCTGAGCGGACGGACGACAAAGTACCGGTCCTTGAAGCCTTTCACAGAATCAGTGTACATCCCGAAGAGTTTCCGCTCGGCATTTCTGAACGAGACCCAGCTATATCGCCCGTCTGCCGCCTGCCTTTGGACACGAAAACACCGACCAAACAATGCGGTCGTGGCGCCAATACCCAAATAGTTACAGACAATCTCGAATGCCCGCATAAAAGCAAAAGCATTCGGATGCAATTGGGACGACGCCAAACCTAGAAATGCCATCATCGATTTCTGAAATTCGGAGAAGGGCAATCGGAAGCCGAGCTCCTTGAACACATATTCGTACATTGCAAAGCCATCCCCGTTGAACCGAGAGCATATGCGCTCGTCCTGAGACGGGCAAATCACTTGGTAATTCGGCGCTTCACCCTCTCCCAAAACCTCAACTTCTTTGAAGGCCCCATCTAAAGACTCGGTGTATCGAGAAGCGACCGTTAAGGCTTCGTCAGCTATCCAGTCGAGCGCAACCGTACATTCGTAACTGAACAAGGGCATTGGGGAAACCCCTCCCTCGGCGTCCGAACCCGGAGAATCAACATGGTCATTGTCGGCCAGAGAGGGCGCGTTTTGATCCTCGATGATCTCAACATCGGAGCTAGTGGCCGTCGAGTCGTCCGACTCGCTACTCCACGAATCAGATTCCGAGCTGGACTCCGAGCTGGCGCTCGAATCAGATCCACCTGCACGCAGAAGGGAGAAAGTGAATTCGACAGTTCATCAAATCCACCCTTCCACCGCTATGCAAGCGAAAGGGTAGAGCAGGAGCGGCGGAGCCCCCAGCTAAACCCCCATCGAGGAAAGACGCCCGTCAGCCGAGGGCTCACAAAATGACGTGACTCGACAACGAAAAATCGAATCTAAACAGGCACGACGGTCTAACGCCAACATCATCTGGTCCACCGACCCACGCTAACCCCCGGGCATCGCCTAGATAACCCGAGGAGGAAGCAACGACCGCTCGTCGGACCCAGCCTACGTTGATGACGAAGACCGCGAAAAGAAAAGGCACACAAAACCTAAGGAAAAGAATAAAGCAACAAAGAGGGAAACGAACTTACCTGAAGACATGATGACGATGACTGGGGGAACTCTTCGGTAGACGACGACTGTCGTAGCGAACAGTATGTTGAACAAGCTAGAAGAGTATCTTCCGAGGAACGCCTGTCTGAAGTCGAGCAAGTAAACAGAGAGAGGAAAACTCCCAAATGAGAGAATTCGCCCTCTTTTATAGGGAAAGGGCTCGGAAGGCGAAGCGTCACCTCTCCTGACAAGCGCCGCCTCCTAGACCCTAGGCCATCATTACCTATGCCACGTCAGCGCGTGTCACCCACGCGCGACGTTTCGCCCCCTCCACAGGCTGTTCCTCCGGGCACATCTCGCCGGGCATTTCCAAGGTCATGGGTCCGAGCATAAGCAAAGTCACAACTTCTTGACTAGAAAGCTCCGACTTGGGGGGCTCCTGTTCTGGACTGGGCCAAGGTTAGGCCCAATATAGTTTCGGCCCAGTAAACCTCAGAGGTCCACGTTCCTCCATGACCCTCTTCTGCACCTAGGATGCCCACCTTAGACATGCTCGGCTGCCTCGTATCCCCGGAGCATGTGGCACCCGGCATGATCGTGTGTTCTCCGTGAGCCAGCGCTCGGCACTAACATTCCCACGAGCACCTCCGTTGCCGAGGACCCTGCTCCGCGCGGGGCTCCTTCATAACCAACCCTCCGAACAGCACGGATCCCACGTGGCTCCTAAAAGACCGCGTCTCCCTTGAACTTCGGAGCGGTTAACCAGGACAGAGGGCATACACGCACCTCCGATATTTCCGCTCAGGAAACCTGGCAGTCTCCTAGTTGGGCTTGGGAATCCAACCCAATAGCGAGATCATGGCCCAGCTCTGGGGGCTATAAATACCCTCTTTGACTAGATGGTCAGGTATTCAATTCTCTTCTAACCTTAGCTAGTACTTGCTCTCCTTTGCTCCTCTACTCACTTTGGCATCGGAGTACCTTGCAGGTACACCCCCCCTCTCACTTCACGAAGATCCAGTATCCGAGCAGGCCTTGACGACTCTTCTGATCAGGTACGATCACATATACAATCCATACATCATTTGAAAACGAATTTTGCACATATACCATGTTCTTAAACATGTTTCTAACCATGGGTCATGCATCCAACACATCAAACATGAACAAATCACAAAATTCCATTGATTCCACATACAAAGTTAGGGTTCATACATTTTCATTAGAATTCAGAAATTGAAGAGATTCATACAATCACATACGTTACCCAATCATAAATTCTACAAGAACTTGGATTCAAACCCCTACCTCTTGAATTTCTCCTTCTAACTTCAAGAAATCTACAATTCCTCTTCTCTTGTTCTTTCTCCTCTATTCTCTTCTTTCTCTCGTTTTCCCCCAAATTGTGTTATCTTTAAAACCCTAGTTTTCCTCTTCTTACTATCTTTCTCTTAACGGGTTTAGCTATGTTCTTACCCACCCATCCAATTATTAATTAGGCCCAATACATAGTATACTACTAATAACCTAATTAAACCATAAAACACAAATATGCATATAATTAGATATTTCAATTAATTAGTAATACCACATAATAATTAACTCAACAAATAATTAATAAAACACACAAATAAGCTAATAAATAAAATATCTAATGAAATCGGGTTGTTACATTATGTAAGATGTTTTATCAACTAGTATAACATGTCGAACAAGATATCCTATGCATAAGCTATTTGACATCATGGCTATTATGGGCTGGGCTGTTGGATCAAGTTAAGAATCTACAGATGCAAAATATTTTGGGAATATTATGTAGGTCTATGTGGCGCTGATTGATAGGTCTGGAAGATTCAAGTCAGAATCAAGAAGATTATTCAGTTTCTAATTATGGAGATAATTTAGGAAGATTTGATTGAAGAACTATTTTTATGTAGAATCTTCTGCAAATTTGTAGCAGCTGATATGCGTGATTTAAAGTCCAAATCCAGTTGGAAAAAAGGTTATAAGTAGAAGTGTTTGTAACCTAGAAGAGTACGAGTCCAAGATGTAGAAGCATTAGAGTTTTGTCTTTGTACCACTCTTTAGGAGAGTTGGTTTGTATGATCCACTCGGGGTTTGAGTTGGACTGTATTATAGAGTTACAAGTCTCTATTATTGTTATCCTCGAAGCTGTGAAACAAAAGTGAGTATTGTTCTCGATCGGAGCTTTTAAGCAAGATCAAATATTTGTTGATTAAGGAAGTCTTAATCGTGTATTGTTTGTAATTGACAATTATGGTAAAGGGCCGTCAATATCAGTAGCTAGGGTAGTTATTGTGAGACATCACTACGGTGATTGGAAGTGAGAGGGGTTTCTCTTATCTAGGAAGTTCTTAGGTAGAAGTTGCACTAGGTAGGGATTAAGTAAGAAGTCAATAAATCAAATGTTGTTTACGTGTGAACTGGAAGTTGTTTGCATAGTACTTTGAATTGATACTGCTAATAGTGGATTTCCTTCCTGACTTGGTAGCCCCAAAAGTAGGTGTTGTTGTACACCAAACTGGGTTAATAATTTTGGTGTGTTATTTACTTTTCAGTATTGTTTGATTATGTTTATACCTTGGCATTGTTGTTTAAATTAGATCAGATGTTGCGATATCCTATACGACATCTGGAATCTGCTATACTAGAATTTTAGCGTAACTTGTGCGACCATATGATTAGTGCAAACTTGGTCCCTCTGAGCAATCTCCTTTTGTTGGTTTACCCAACTAAATTAGGCCTCATCATTTCCACAACCCTAACATTCTGACCCTAATTCTTGTTGTTTTTGGCTTGTTCCATTTGGACCAAACTAATCCTTCGACTGATTGAGATTGCAAGCAATTTCCTTCATATTTTTTCTCCCTTGAGCAATTGAATATTGTATGATCTTGGTGTTGAAATTCTGGAAGCGTAATTTGTGCGACCATATAATTAGTGCAAATTTAATCCCTCTTGAGCATTCTTCTTTTGTTTATTTACTCAACTAAACTGGACCTCCTCATTTCCCAGCCCATAACATCCTGACTTCAATTCTTGTTGTTTTTGGCTTGTTTCATTTGGACCAATAATTTTAGTTGTGGCCCAACTGTTGGAAACCTAAACAATATATATGTATTTGTCATCGAGCCTATACAATTTTGAAATTTCCCTTTTCAAAAATCTCTTTCGAACACACCCATGTTTTTTAACTAACTTTGCTTTTTTGAGATGTAAACAGAAGAATACTATCTCTCTAAAATATTATTATTCTCTGAATACGTCGAAAATTATTTTTCAAATACACTGCTTTAACTTTTATCTAGTGAGATCAAATGAATAATTTAGTGCCTTTGAAAGATAACGAGCTTTATGAAAGTTCTATAAAATTTATAAAATAAAGTTATGAGCTGTAATGAAAATTCTTTTATTTTATTATACGAATGGAATATATGAAAGAAATGTATACCTAGCTTATATGATAAGAAATGTATGATCAAATCCAACACACAAATACAATGGATACCATACCACCGTACCAACTCTAATTAGGTATGTTTGGATAAAGTATAACTAGTTATCATTATAAAGATATTATTGTATATTACTCCTATTTGTTACAATATAAAACTAGTACTAAATGACACTATTTTTTTTTCGCACCGGTTCCGACCTACTTAGTAGATCGACTAATCCGGCTCGTGCTACGGAGACACGTGCACTGGCCAAACGTTGTTTCTGCCAAGAATCGAACTCGGTATTCCTCGAATGTCGTCCTTTGCAGAGACTCGTTTGCCACTCGAGCCCAAGCGCTTGGTTAATGACACTATTTTCTTGACAAAAATAAATAATACATTGTAACTCATTATATTATACATTTTAAACACTCAATAATCAAATCAAAGATTTCTAGTAAAAAAAATAAATCAGACATTTGCCATTTTTACCAAAATTGAAGACATATCCATTTTTTCACCAACATAAAAAATTAAACGAAAGATTTCCAGAAATAAAATAAAAAATATTTTCTATTTTTTCACCAAAATAAAAAAGTACACTTTCCATTAATACCCAAATGGAAAATGGAAACAAGATCACATTTTATTTATTTTCTTTGACCAAAACTAATAAGCTATAAATATAGGATATGGTTTCCAAAAGAAGCGACAGAATTAAAAACCTTTCTCTTTCTCTGTTTAAATTATCTCATCCATCGATGAAACAGATAATGTGGAAAAAAGGATTGCAAGTTACTGCATTTACTCAGTTTCTGCATGTAATAATAACCGTTCGATTAAGATAAAACAATTTGAACTCAAAACTAATACTACCTTTTAAGTTAAAATGAAAAATAAATTTATTTTTTCTGAAACATTGATTAAAATCAATCGGCTTATTCATGTTAATAACATACTATTAACTAATCCTTTGAAAAAAAAGAGAAATACATCAATATCAACTTAAATCCATATTTTTAAGAATAACTAATAAAATAGTATAAAAATTAGTTTTTAATTATCATCTTGAAAGTGTTTGGTTTAATAGAGAAGAAGGAGAATTTAATTTTTATTTTTAATTATTAAAAAAAATATAATTAATTATGGGTGAATTTATGTGTTGTGTTGTGTGTCTATATAATTGTTTTATTAAAAATAAATATATGAGGTGTCACATATCCCATGTCCGAACTCACGCTATATCTAGTCTAATTTTTTATATATAACTATGTCTTTTTATTTTTAACTTTTTTTATTTTTTATCTGAGTTGTCTTTTTACTTTTAACTTTTTTTTTATTTTTTATGAGTTGTCTTTTTATTTTTAACTTTTTATATTTAAGTTATTTAATAAACACTTTTAATTTTCATTTTTGGTTCTTAAATTCTTAACCATACCAAAACCATGTTCACGAAGTAACCCGAAAACCAAGCACGCGTATTTTAACCACAGTTAACTTGTTAAGAAGGCAAGTATAAACCCAACCGTATGTTCTATGTCTATCTATGTTCTGTCTCTATATATTTTTCTCTCCAATAACAATACAAATACACAAAAATGAAAAAAAATAAAAAAAATAACAACCCGAAAAATAACAGCATATTCCACCACCGCGATCGACCAATTCTCTTCTCATAACCACTTTCTCCGATCTCTCCTCTTTCGTATAACAAACTAACAACCTCTTATATTCCTTTCTTTTCCTTCATTCCATTCTTTTCTATTCCATATTTTACACTCTTTTTTATTTTTAGACTATTTTAATTTTAATATATTATTATTATTATTATTCTTATACTACAGTTTCATAATCCTAATCAAGAAAAGAAGAAGAACCGTTAATGGTGGTCAAGATGATGAGGTGGCGGCCGTGGCCGCCACTCGTCACCAAAAACTATCACGTCAGACTCACCGTCAAGAAACTCACGGGATGTCATCTGTTACGTCAATCTTGTTCAAGATTAACGGTTGAGATTAAATGGAAAGGTCGTAAATCTTCATCACTCGCCTCGTTACGACGGAGCTCCGTCGCAAGAAATTATTCAAGAGAGGCTGTTATTGAATGCGACGACGGTGGCGACGGTGGTTTCGTTATTAACTTTGATGAGGAGTTTCAGAAATTTTGTAATCTGAATGGTTACAAAGATAATGTGTTGCATCCATGGGAAATCGCTTTCAATCTTTTTCATGTATGTGTCTAGGGGTGTTCATGGGTTGGGTAAACCCAATAAACCCAGTAAAACCCACCCAAACCGATCCAAAAAAATGGGTTGGGTCGGGTTATTGGGTAAATATGGTTTTCAAAAATGAAAACCCATTCAAAATAATTGGGTTATGGGTAAACCCACACCCAACCCACAAAACCCATGGGTTATTGAGTGACTATATTTTTCTCTTTTTTGTAATTTGACAAGTGATGACTTTGATGTTTTTAATTTTGCTTGCTTCAATTTCAGCTTTTTAAACACCTTTTATTTAGTAAGTAATGACTTTAACTTATTTAGGATGCCACACTTTGATTATTTTGATGCTAATTCTAATAAGTTGTAATCATTTTATGCAATTCTAGGTTTTACTGTAATGTAACTTTGGTTTTTACAAATATATGTTAATGATAAATTTCATTATACATTTAGACATTTGATGTTTAAAAAATATCAATAATATGTTAAACTATTTATTAAGAAAAAAATGAAAATATCATTAATAATTATATAAGAAAAAATAATATTGGGTAACCCATTACCCAACCCAATCCAACCCACAAATGTGTGGTTTTACCCAAACCAACCCAATGATATTGTGGGTGGTTATTTTTCCTCACCCAAACCAGTGTACCATGTACGGGTTGGGTTATGGTTTTGTCTAAATTCAACCCAAACCGACCCATGAACACCCCTATATGTGTCTCTTTCTCTCTCTCTTTTTTTTCTCTCTCTTTCGATGCTTTTTCTTTTTGCAATTTAATAATAATATTATATTATTCGTCTTCAATATTATATTTGATCATTTTAAATATATATATATTTTTTCGGAAATTCTTGTTCGTTTTTTTAGGGTTTTTGGGACGGTTGATATTTTGGATGATTCTGTGTGTTGTTGGGTTGGGTTGTTGTCACCGTCCTTCTATTACATCTGTTTTTTTATGTTAATGTACTAATATTTGGTATCGAAATTTGTTGTGTGTTTTAATTCATGCCTAACCATTTTTCTATTCAACGATGAAGTTAATGTTATTAATTGAAGAGGTGGGGATTGTTTTGTGTGACTGTGTTACAGATAACATATTTGTGACGTAGTTGACTCTTTATGATTTTTTTATTTTATTTTTTAATGTTGATTTGTCTGTATTATTTTGTTGTGGTCATTCTTTTGTTTTGTTTTGTTCTAAGCAGAAGTTGTGTGTTTCTATATGTAATTATAGGGATTGAATGAAAAGCCAAAGAAAAAGAGGATTGTTGTTGGAACTGCTTTGTTGAATATTGCTGAATTTGCAAATTCAACTGATGAAAATGATTTTGATTTGAACATTCCAATCATAATAGCTGGAGGTTCTGCACAGGATTCCCCTTTACTTTGTGTAAGTCCATTCAATTAGTAGTTCTCTCTATGGTGTCATTATCATAATCAAAGCCGTCGTTTTTGGAGGCACTGTGTAGCTTAGTCATGGTTCAACTATGACAAAACAATTGGAGGCCTTATTTAACCATGTTTTAACTGTGATAAAGTTTTATGAGACTCTATTTAGGTAGAATTTAACCGTGACAAATTTTGGGCCATGTGCGGTAATCTGTCCTCAGAACGGCCCAGGTCATAATAAGCTATGTTATTTCCACTCTTGCATCAGATTTTTGTCACCGTGTATCTAAGTTCAATTCAATTGTGTGCAGATATCAATTAGTTTGATGGAGGTAAGAGGTGCTCAAGAAAAAACACTGTCGGTGTATAGTTCAATAGTTCCTGTATCGTCACCGCAGGCTGAATCGGGAGATAGTACAATTACTGAGAAAGAGGATCTTTCTGCAAATAAAACTGGGTTTTGGAAAGTAAAGTCTTTCACAGAATTTGTATCTTCTAGGAAATCACAGAAGCCGTGTCGAGGAGAAGAGGGAAGTAGTAAAAGCAAGGGCTCTGGGAGTGGGGATGGTAATCCTAGTTACACTGCAGATTCTGATTCACTAGATGATTTGGGAGGAGATTCGGATGAGGGGAATGATGACTCAAGTGCTGGGAATTCGTTCGGTTATGGAACATTGGCGTCTGCGAATGCTGAAGGATCACATTCGTATTATTCCAACACGAGGGTAAGTTGTGATGACGGTGATTGGGTTTACTATAGCTACCGCAAGGTTGATGCTGGGCATTCCCTGATGGAGGATTCAACCGCGTCTTCTTCCGAGTCTTATTTATCACAAAGTACAAAGCGCAGCATACTTCCATGGAGGAAGAGGAAGTTAAGTTTCAGATCTCCTAAGGGTGTTAAGGGTGAACCACTGATAAAAAAGGCCTATGCCGAAGATGGTGGAGACGACATAGATTTTGATCGCCGACAGCTTAGCTCTGATGAATCATTCTCTTCAAAGGTAAGAACTATTTCTCGCCTGATTTTGAATGAAAGTTTGCGATATTTTTTGCTCAGAAATTACTCATACAAACTTATATTGCCCACTGTTACTGTTATTGATCAGTTAATTTTAAATTGTTTGCTAGTTTCTCAAAACTGAGGATGATTGGTATACAAATGGATGTTCTGAATTTGGAGATGATATGTTTGTTGTTGGAAGATGGGAGCAGAAAGAGATCACAAGCCGTGATGGTCACATGAAGCTTGAGACACAAGTCTTCTTTGCCTCAATCGACCAACGCAGTGAACGTGCAGCAGGCGAGAGTGCATGCACAGTTCTTGTTGCAGTAATTGCCGATTGGTTCCAGAACCATCACGATCACATGCCCCTAAAGTCCCAGTTCGACACTCTAATTCGAGATGGCTCCTTAGAATGGAGAAACCTATGCGAAAATGAAACCTATAGAAACAGGTTCCCCGACGGGCATTTCGATCTTGAAACAGTCGTTGAAGCAAACATACGTCCGCTTTCTGTTGTTCCAGGCAAATCCTTCATTGGTTTCTTTCATCCAGAAGGAATGGACGAGGAGAGATTCGAGTTTCTTCGTGGCTCAATGTCTTTCGACAACATTTGGGACGAGATCAGCGGTTCAGAACACGAGTGGCTTAGCAATGGCGAACCTCACCTCTTTATCGTGAGTTGGAATGACCATTTTTTCGTTCTCAAAGTCGAATCCGACTGCTACTACATCATCGACACATTGGGGGAGAGGCTTTACGAAGGATGCAATCAAGCATACATCCTTAAATTCGACGGCAACACAGTAATACACAAAACACAAAACGCTGCTCCATCATCATCAAACAATAAAACCACCAGTGGTGATCGGCAAACTGTTGCGCAAGTATTTGAGCGCAATAACAAGCCGGAAGAACAAGTTAACAACAGTAACGAGGACGATTCTATTGCAGAGCAAGAAGACGACAAGGTTGTGTGCCGAGGCAAGGAAGCATGCAAAGAGTACATCAAAAGCTTCCTGGCTGCAATTCCTATCAGAGAGTTACAAGCCGATATAACCAAAAACATCTCATTTTCGCCTCATCAGAGACTACAAATCGAGTTTCACTACACTCAATTGTTACAGTCTTGTTTATCCACAACCCCTGCGGCGGAGGCGGAAGCGGAAGCAACCGTTGCCGCAGCAGAAACTCTTGCTCTTGCAATCAATGAGATTTCTACATAATAATGGTAGTTTAGAATTTAATTTAGATTAAAGAAAGTGCACATATGCTAGCTAGTTTTTTTACAATTTTAACCAAACAACATTATGCTAGTGAAGTCTACATAGAAGCTCTTTTAAGCTGTTGATACTTTATAGTGAGCTGAATCTGTAGGCCTTGTTTTGCCTTACAATAATGATTCCTGACAGGGGTATCAAATAGCTGATACTGTGATTTCCCTTTCAAGTGAGTGCAAAGTACTAAAAACTTTTGGCATATGACATAAAGATTCTACTACTTGTGAATGCATTATAGCTTTTTTTAAAGACTTTTTACGCATGTTACATCATCTGTGTTTTAACATTCTGATTTTCTATGGTTTACAAAGTCACAGGAATATGCTATAGCTAGTGGCAAAGAGAAGATGATGTATTTGGCTTCTTTTGATTCTCGTTTCTTTTTTCTACCCTCTTTATGATTATTTAAACTAATTTATTTATTTTATAATAATTTTATCATCTTTCTAGCAATCAATTCTTTTTTAAAGTATGTTTAATATTATATAGAGATACTGCATTTAGTATTCTTTTTTCCTTCAGATTTTATCTTTCATTTAAATGAATTAATTGACAAATACTATCAATCTATATCCAGTTAAATAACTGATATTTTTGTCTCCAAATCCTAACCCAATTGATTTTTTGACTAAAAATCCTAACCCAATTGAAAAAAGTTGATGAGTTTATAATGATTATTACAAATTTGTCAGTAGATTTTAAATAATTGATTATTTTTTTTTACTTCTAAGCAATCACAAATTTTATAGTGCCACCATAATTTAAAACCCATACTATTTTGCAAAACAAACATACATAAAAACAAGTATGTGCGTCCACCATAATTCCACTATTTAGAATTACAATTAAAGATTAAGAACAAATTCCCCGATCTAAACAAAATAAATCATAATCCATGAAGACAACATAGAGCCCACAAGAATCCCTAGAATTACAATTAAAATTAAAGATTAAGCACATACTCTCCAATCCAAACAACATTGTTCGTTACTAGTAGTAGTAACGGCCTAACAACAAGAATTACATCCATGACTTTTTTCCTGTTCTGGCGAAGAAACATCGAATCATTCTTTGTCATGTTTTCTTTATTAGGGTTTGTTCTAACTCATTCTTAGAAAATCAATTTATAAAGTGAGGAGTATCACTCTACATAAACTATTTTCAAACTCTATGTCTAACCAATGTAAGATTTGAGATCTTCCCAATACATATCTTTGCTCCAAACACTCTTTTGCGATTGACGCCTGTATATTAACGATAGGCGGTCCATAGTCCGATCATTAGACATCAATAGGCTCTAATATCATATTCAAGTTTGACTTAACTCATTCTTATATAACTGACTTGTAAGATGTATGGTGCCACTCTATTATAAACTATTTTCAAGCTTTGTCTAGCGAATGTGAAACTTGACATCTTTCCAATATTCTCGTTCATAAGACTTTATTTTCCCCATCCACCTTCTTTGCCTATTCTTCAAATGTCATATGATCTAATTTCCCTTCAATCGATCCTCCTCTTCCTTCTCTTATTCCTTCTCTACACTTTCCTCAATTAATGATTCGATCAAATTAACTAAAGCAAAGAGAAGTGTCTTTAATCAATTAGACATGCCATTAATTGATTAAAATATATAATTGTTTTATGATTTTTTTGGATTATGGTTGTGATTTTAAAGGTTGTTTTAATCAATTACAAATATATTTTAATTGATTAATTCTTTAATTTCGTCAATAAATTATTTCTTTTTAAGAAAAATCTTTTATTATATAAAAAATACTTTTCGTCATTTTATTTAACACCATATTTTGAAATAAGAAACCTCTTTACTATTTGCTACTTTCTTTTTTTCTTTTAAATTTTTTTTCACTAAATTTTTTGTAGTGATGAAAGGGTGAAAAGTCTTTCCAAGTGTTCTGTTATACTAGTGTTCTGCTTAATCATTTTTATTTAAGATTGTGATTATATTGTGTAATGTTTTTGTAAAGAATTTTAAGGTTACAAGTTAGGCCTGAAAAAAGTTTGGATGAATGTTCTTGAGTTAAACCTGTGTAAAAACTCTAGTTATTCTTTGAAGGTTGTTTGAGTTAATCCTATGTAAAAGTTCCAAGTGTTATTAAAGGTTGTTTGGAATGATCATGTAAAAGCTCAAAATTGTTTTTAGTGAAACTCTCAAAAAGAAATTCTTAAGAATAATAGCAGCCCAAGTGGTTAGGCCGAATCTATATAAATCTCTTATGAAATATCTTTATCCCTTCATTCTTTATTCTATGTTGTTTATTTTCTTTCCTTTGCACATCTCTCTTATTCTTCATATTCTTTCTATCTTCCCGCTGCTATCTCACTATTTGTCTATCTATACTAATATATGTGTTTTCAAAAATCAAAATTTGTATATATTATTTATGTTTTTCAAATATCACAGTTCACCCCCGTCTTGTGTTTGAAGTCTTTTGATCAACAAGTGGCACCAGAGCCTAATTTATGTTATTAGACAAATCGTCTCTGGAGGTAGGAATGACTTCAAACAATTCACTAAATAGACCTTCACCCTTTAATGGAGAAGAGTATACTTTGTGGAAAGAGAAAATGAGAATCTTCACAGAGAGGAGGAATTATAATATTCAGAAGGCTATTTAAAATAGTCCTTTTTTTTCCACACATTAAGTTAATGGTGTTGATGAAAAGCAAATATATAATAATTTGGACAAAGGAGTATAAGAAAAAGTGCATCGCAATAAAGAAGAAAGATCTATCATCACAGTTGCCTTAAGAGTTAATGAGTTTTTGTGTGTTCTTTATTGTGATATTGTCAAAGAAATGTGGGACAACCTTCAACTTACTCATGAAGGTACAATTGGGTAAAAAGGCGTAGATTGAACACATGACCCATGAGTACATACAAAATATTTAAAATGAAACATGAGGAAAAGATTCAGGATATGAAAAAATGTTTTATTGACATTTTGAATCATATGATAATTTTGGGTAAAGTTTTTCAACAGGAGGATTTAATTATCAAAGTACTTAGATGCTTAAAACATACGACAACCTAAAATCACTGTAATTTACAAATCCAACGAATCATCTTCGATGGATTTGGCCACTCTAAAAAGTTGCAGGAACATGAAATGACGCTAAAAAGGTTAGCTAAGAATGAAGAAGTCATCCAAAAGAAGAAAAATATTGTTCTAAAAGTTACAAAGATCAAATATATGAAGTCAAAACTTTGAAGCCAAAGAAAAGTATTATCCTAAAAGTTATGAATCCAAAGATATGAAGACTGCAAATGTAAAAGTGATGAAGACATGGGTTTAATGTTTGAGGGTTTCACCTCTCATGGCTTATATATATCCATGGCAGAGCATGAATATTCAACATCAACAAGAAAAATATTGTTTTAAAAGTTACAAAGATCAAATATATGAAGTCAAAACTTTGAAGCCAAAGAAAAGTATTATCCTAAAAGTTATGAATCCAAAGATATGAAGACTGCAAATGTAAAAGTGATGAAGACATGGGTTTAATGTTTGAGGGTTTCACCTCTCATGGCTTATATATATCCATGGCAGAGCATGAATATTCAACATCAACAAGAGAACACCAACATACTCCAACCAACACAAGCTCTTTTGCACAGGTCTTGCAGCCAGATAATGATGTAATTGTAAGCCATTTTCTAGTAACTACAGTCTAAGGAGATATGTTGTGCATAAAAATAACCCAGGTCGAGTATGAAAAGGGCCAACTACTACAAATAATATATTTCAGGACAAAGTTTTCACCTCGAACCACCAATAACCGAGGCATATGTCATGACAACACCATCATTTATTTTTTTGTAAAATATATGTAACATATGTCCTCAATTATTACCCACACCAAGGGAATATAATTATGAGGGAGCTCGCTTCGAATCCCATTTACTGCATTTTATGTTTTATTTTTAATTGGTTTAGAGTCACATGACGCCTTTCCCTTTTCCCTTTTCCCCCTTTTATTTATTTATAATTTGTTTTACTCGCTGATATATTTGCCAACCGATGGGTAATATCTTTTGCACCAACATTTTCAAATGCTTTTTTTTTTTGCTTTTAATTATTTTTAATGTGTTACCTCGGTTTTGTTTAAAAATCGACATGATAGTTATTTTAAATGAACTCACAGAATGTGGGGCTATTAGGGTTTTTCCTTTTTTTATTTAAAATTTTAATTAATATATTTCTTCAGTTTAGCCTAAAAATCGACGTGTTTGTTCTATTGCATAAATACTTCAGAGAACTAGACTATAACTTTTCATTTACCTATCAACAAACACTCTAACTTCATCGTCATTCTCTTCACAAAAACCTAGGTGATTTTCACCAAAACTCTTCCAACATCAACTCCAACATCATCTCTTTTCAACGTCAACTTTTCCAACATCAACTAGAATATCATCTCTTTTCAAAACACATTGAAGCTTCGTCATCACGTTTGAGGTACATAGCTTACCACTGAAATGTTCATAAAATATTGTTAGAAATGTTGTTACACACTTGGTGTTAGTTTTAGAAATGTTCAGAGAAATGGTAATACCACTGAAATGTATATAACTCTTCCATATATGTTGTTTTTCTTGAAATGTTTCATCATAACTTATTACTTAAGTGTATCTTGAAATGTTTCATCATAACTTATTTCAGTGGTGTTATTCCATGGTCTCTCTTCCATATATCTACTTAATATGTTTCTATATTCTGAATCATTTAGGATGAAGTGTTGTGTGATGTGGATTTGAAGTTCATGTTGGTGTCTTTGTTATATGTTGCTATTTTTCTTAATTTACACAGACATAGGTGATTCGGCAAGTACTTCTCATACAACATCTATTGCAAACTCTGTTAATATAAAAGTAAAAGAAAACTAGAGGTGCTATGATGTTGACCAAAGTTAAAAAAATCCCATGAAACCAAGGATCACACCCTAGTTATTTTTTATCTAAGAACCAATAAGGCTTATGGTGAAAATGCCGATGATTTTAAGGGTTACGTGGCATTACACGCTATTAGAATTTTTTTAAGCCAGTTAAAAATGACTTGTTAAGTCGGTTCCGAGACTGACCTAAGCATTGTTGACATAACCTTGTTAAAGGGGAACCAATATAAACATATTTGTGTTCTTTTATCATTGTTGCCATTGCATTGTTTGTGTTTGGGTGAACGAAAAAGTTTTAATCTTGAAACCCGATCGAAACCCTTTTTTTGTGTTTCATTGAACCTTCAAAATCATGCCAAGCTATAATAGTTTTTCAAAAAGAATGATTTAGCCACCAAAACCTCATTTGACATATGCATGCTGAGAAACATGTGTTAAATCACATAGACTTTATTTGAGCACAGATAAAAAAAATAAGTTAGGGAGAGTTGATAGGTAAAAAATTACTTTTTTTACATAGGCATTTATTGACTTAGACTACAAGTAATCACATGAAACAACCCAAATTTATCATGAAAATATTATAAAACATTTGTGTGAAAATTTTAACTATGTTATTCATGAGAAAAAGTGAAAATGGTCCAAGAAAACATAAAGCATCAAGAAAAATGGCAAAGAAGCTCACTAGGAACGACATGGGCATGCATAGAAAAGCAAAGCAAAGAAAATTACTTTTCCCATCCAACCAAAGACTTTGCCTAGCCAGATGTAGGGTAACATTGACATGGATCTCATAACTATGAGAGGAATATAATCCACAGGGAAATCTAAGGAGAGACAAAAAACAATAAAATATTTCTTCAAAACCAAGTTACTTCAAAGTGAATCTCAATAGATGAGGATGAAAGGATCACTAGGCGTAAAACATGGTCTCGCCATGAAAAGCATGGCAAAAGAAGACAACTTGGATGAGCGGGTAGAAAACTTACGGGAAAAAAGATAAGCTCGCTATGCGAGCTAAAGGTCTCGCTAACCGATGATGCTGATACCAATTCCTATAAATAAAAGATGAAATAAATTGAAAGGATACTTTGATAGAGATTTGTTAATACATTCTCACAGAAAACTTCAAGAATAACAAGAGAGAAAGAGAGAGAAAAATCTAAGGCAAAATTCTATTTGAGAAATATCACATATGATATTCAACTTTTTCTTCTATGTCTTCAGTGTATAACTACTATGAGTAAAAGTAAATAATTTCTCTATTACTGGGGTTAGATATAGTCATTTTAATACTCATGTATCAATCAGGATCATGACATTTTACGTAAATCTAATTATGATTTACTATTCATAGTGATATATTTTTGGAAAAATTACACCAAGGATCCTTTCCGTTATTTTTTTGTAACAAGTTGGTCCTTAAGTTTTTTTTGTAACAACTTGGTTCTTTAAGTTACCAAACATGTGCAACTAAATATATAAAGTGGTATCAAAATGCTTCCTAAATACATAAAATACCATCCAAAATACATAAAGTAAGATCCTAATTCAACAATATACATCAATCAACATCATAATTGTAATTTCTACTTGTAGGAAGCTTTGGTTTGGTAACTTAAAGAACCAAATTGTTACAAAAAACTTAAGGACTAACCCATTAGAAGAAAAAAAATTAAAGGACCTCTGGTGTAATTTTTCCTATATCTTTATCGGGCCCAAAAAAGGGGTAGCTTAGGTAAAATTAAGGAAGGTAAACCCAGGAAGGCGAGGACGCGAGGTACCGGACTAAGCCATCTGCTACACTAAATGATTGAGGAAGTCGCCCAGATCTTAGTAACCGCCTGCCCGGGTGGGCTTAGTCCACCTATACTTTTCCCACTTGTCTAATAGACGCGGGAGATGACATGTTCAATGATAACGAACTAGGAGAATGGGTTAAAGGAGGAATAACTCCTTCCTACCCATGATCTAGTTAGTGTTGCAGAAGTAACTTCTCTCAACCCAGACACATAGGCCTCTATAAATACCTTAGTCTTAAGGTTGAGGGAGACAAATCATAATATACGCAAAATACCGCATCATAAACCCAGATCTTTTCACATCATTGAGACTTCTCTCTCTATAGCCAAAAATACCACCAAATAGGGTTTCTCACTAGCGTGAGCAAACTCTAACATCGCAGAAAATTACTAAGGCCTTTGGTCATGCCTACTCGCACAAGGATACCACACATCATATACTTTTGACAAGTACACTATTGATGAACTTATTCATGCTTAATGCATCTCTTAGAACATATTTCATGATTTTTGATTGATATAAATAGATAGATTTTATCATTAGATCATAGATATTTATCTGCTAGAAGCTAAAGTCTAGAGATATATTTAGACCGAGCATCCGCATATAATATCAAATTTTAATTCTTTCAAATTGGTTAATAGGATGAGAGATCGTTTATTAGATAATATGATTGATTTCTCGATGTTGATTTCGAGATATACAATGAATGCAGAACGATATATGATAATATTAATTGTTGTTTGGAATTGCATATTATTGATCAAGATAGTACATGAATACAAGACGATGAAATCTAACCCAACAAACTTTCTCATTTGTCAAAACTCAAATCTTATTCATCGTTGTTTCAATATTATGTTCTCAACACAAACACACTTTTACGACGCTACCTTAAAATCATAAAAAACAATTGAACGACGTTTCAAACCACACCATCCCCTTTAGAGATGATAATCTGAATACATACTTCCTTTTGTTCTATAAAATAATCCAATTGTTGGAAAATTATGGTAGAATGACCGACCGATAACATATCACTCATAGTTTCTAGTTGGTGAACCTAGTTACATTCGATATAAAAAAATTTGCTTTTGCAAATCTCAAAGATACACAATATGATAGAGGATCAATTGTGAATCAACATGAACACTTGAGTAGGTTTGATGGAAATTGTTCATTCACTTGTCCACCTCGAGTAAATGAAGATAAAAAAAAAAATAAAGAAATTTTTATTTCACATTGGTAAGAAGAGATAAAGATTGGTTGAGTGCCTTGCCAAGTGGCACTATCCATGCTTAGGATGAGCGAGAAGAGAAGTTCTTAGAGTTGTTATTTTCAAATATCAAATACCTGGAAAATATGGATGACATGAAAAATTTCAAACAAGGTTTTTTTTTTCGATAAGCAATTTCAAACAAGGTGATACTGATTCTCTCTTTGACTCAAGGGAGAGCTACAAATTGATGTTGAAGAGATGTACATATTTTTACGCAGGATTTGCAAGCTAAAATTTATATGCTCTTGAATGCCTCAGTGGAAGGAACTATGAGAAAAAATAGTAACTAAAGTGAAAAATCATAGAGAATATGGCTTAAAATAAATATCGAGCACTCAGTCAGTGATAGATATAACATTGTTTCTTCACTAACGGTAACTGCAAAATCGTGAAGTTAGATATATTATAAACCTAAATGTGTTAGCTCATAATGTTGTGGAATTTTAACATGACTGATTGAAGCACGAGAAAGATGGATGTTTTTCATATGATGTTTGCTAAGCTTTTATGAATTTAATTTGGCGAGGTTTATATATCTTAACTTGATCTTAATTTTGGGGCTGGTATTTGATATTGTTGAAACTGCTGTTTTTAGCACTTCAGTTGGCGTAACCGGTTACGCCTGTTACCGTAACCGGTTACGAACCCGTAAAACAGATTTACTGTAGATGTTGCGTTTGCGTAACCGGTTACGCTGTTTGCCGTAACCGGTTACACTGAAGCCCAACTGTTTTTCTGTTTGTTTTAGGGTGTTTTAAATCATTCCAATCATTTTGTAACTTGTACTATATAAGGAGCTCACTACTCCTATGTTGTGGTTAATGCCAATTCACTATCTCACCCTCAATTACTCTCTCTCTATTATTTTTTCTATTCATTCTTTAACCTTCATCTTCTTCAATTGATCATTTTCCCCATTAAAGAAACCTTAATTTGATTTGTATGTTCCAACATTTGGCATCAAGAGCTCTGGTTCTGATCCGATTCCGCTGCAACAATGAGTACCAATGATCGAATCCCATCCAATTTACCGATTCTTAATTCGAAGAATTACGACAAGTGGTCTAAGCAAATGAAGGTCTTGTTTGGATATCAAGAAGTTCTCGATATCGTCAACAATGGAGTCACACCTCTTGGGGCTGAACCTACAGCTGCACATCAAGCCACTTTCAGGGAAGAGAAGAAGAAAGATTACAAAGCTCTTTTCTTGATACACTCTTGCGTCGATGGTGATAACTTCGAAAAGGTCGGTGATTGCGAGTCCGCGAGGCAAGCTTGGTTAATTCTTGAGAAAGCATATGCTGGGGCTGCGAAGGCGAAGGTTGTGAGGTTACAAACTCACAAGAGGCAATTCGAGTTAACGCAAATGGAAGAGAAGGAAACGATCAACGATTATGTGACGCGCATTACGCGCTTAGTGAATCAAATCAAGTCGTGTGGGGAAACGATCTTAGAGCAGAATGTTGTGTCAAAAATCTTACGTTCGTTGACGTCAAGATTCGACAACATTGTGGTTGCTATTGAAGAGTCGAAGGACCTTACGTCGCTGAGCAAGGATGAGCTTCAAAGTTCCCTAGAAGCACATGAACAAAGAATGGACGAGAGAGGAAGCGACAAGGCAAAGGCGGAATTAGCTTTGCAAGCTCGTTTCAATGAAAGGAGTAAAGGTTCGAAAGGGAAATGGCCTTCGAAAGGGAAGCAAGGCGATGGTGAACCTAAACATTCGAAGGGACAAAAGGGTGAGAGCAGCAACTCAAACGGTTATGGTGATCGTAGCAACGCGAGAGGTGGAAAACCAAGAGACATGAGCAAGGTACAATGCTGGAAATGCAGGAAACTTGGGCATTTTCAATCAAAGTGTGGTGCTAAACAGCTTGAAACTAAAGGGGATGAAGCCAAGGTTGCTAGGCAAGAGGTGGATGATGAAGCCACACTCTTAATGATGATTACCGATGAGTGCGAAGGCATGACAGAGGTGCTGGACAGCAGCTGCAAGTCACGGGACAGCAGCTGCAGCAGTGCAGAAAAAGCGACAGTTTTGAGTTCGGAACAAAATGTGATGATTTCGGTTCGTGATGGAACTCAAGGCAAAGAGGAGTGGTACTTAGACTCCGGATGTTCAACGCATATGACTGGAAGAAGAGATTGGTTTGTGCAAATCAATCAAGTGGCGAAAAACAAAGTGAAGTTTGCGGACGATTCCACTCTCATGGCCGAAGGTGTCGGTGATGTGTTGATCGAGAAAAAGGATGGTGGACATTCTATGATCAAGGATGTGCTGTATATTCCAGGTATTAAGTGTAATCTTTTGAGTATTGGTCAATTGCTCGAAAAAGGTTACAATATACGATTGGAAGATAAGATCTTGCGGGTTGTTGATGCTAGTGGAGTGTTGATCCTAAAGGCTCCCATGGCTACCAATAGGACTTTCAAAGTTGAGCTGAAAGTATTGGAGCATAGGTGCTTAGCTACAGCTGCAAGTAGAGAGGAGTGGTTATGGCATTATCGTCTCGGTCACTTGAATTTTCGTGATCTCAAAGCGTTGCAACAAGAGGGTATGGTTACCGGGCTGCCACACATTAACGTTCCAGCTGAGTTGTGTGAGGAATGTGTGAAAGGAAAACAACACAAAGGAAGTTTTAGCAAGGATGCGGGTCATAGGACCAATGCACACCTTGAGGTGGTGTATTCCGATGTTTGTGGACCTATGCAAGTGGACACATTTGGTGGCAATCGATATTTTGTCACGTTCATTGACGATTTTAGTAGAAAGTTGTGGACTTACGTCATCAAGAGAAAGGATGAGGTGTTTGATGTATTCAAAAGGTTTAAGTCCATGGCGGAGAGGCAATGCGGTCGCAAGTTGAAAGTTCTCAAAACGGACGGTGGAGGTGAGTATACCTCGGTTGCGTTTGGGAAGTATTGTGATGATGAGGGTATAGTGCGTGAGGTTGTGCCTCCCTATACGCCGCAGCAAAATGGTATTGCCGAGAGGAAAAATCGTTCGATTATGAACATGGTTCGAAGCATGTTAAGCGGTAAAAGTCTACCGAAGGAACTATGGGGAGAAGCGGTCTCTACAGCCACATACTTATTGAATCGTTGTCCTACAAAGAAGCTTGAAAAGCTTACACCGGAAGAGGCTTGGTGTGGATTCAAACCGAATCTAAGTCATTTGCGTGTATTCGGTTCGGTGGCTTATAAACATGTGCCGGGACAATTGAGAAAGAAGTTGGATGATAAAGGAGAAGAAATGATATTCGTTGGATATCACTCTACAGGCGGTTACAAACTATTCGATGCGAGAAATCGGAAGATTCAAATTAGTCGAGATGTTATTTTTGAAGAAAATAACAGCAGCAGTCTCAGCGTAACCGGTTACGGCCAGCCAGTACAAACTGGCGTAACCGGTTACGGACAGGAAAAACAGAGTCAGAATTCTGCAGGGAACAGCGTAACCGGTTACGGCCAGGCAGTACATACAGGCGTAACCGGTTACGAGCAGAACAGAGTCCCAACTGCTGTATTTTTTGATGATCCAGTCAGTCCCGAAACAGTTCCGCAGCCTCCGAATGATGTTCAAACTGAAGGAAACCGTAGAAGATCAACAAGGCAAAGAGTGTTGCCTTCTAGACTCCAAGAATGCGAGAGATTCCAAGATAACGAAGTTAATAATGAAGGTGATTTCGTTCATTTTGCGCTTATGGCCGAATCCGAACCGGTGAATACGGAGGAGGCTCTAAGGGATCCAAAATGGATTTGTGCAATGAAAGAGGAGCTGGAATCAATCGAGAAAAATGGTACTTGGGAGTTAGTTGATCTACCTCATGGTAAGAAGCCAATTGGTGTCCGTTGGGTCTTTAAAGTGAAAGCAAATCCGAAAGGCGAGATAATCAAGTATAAGGCTCGATTAGTAGCGAAAGGGTTTTTGCAACGTGAAGGAATAGACTTTGAGGAGGTGTTTGCTCCTGTGGCTAGGCTTGAGACCATCCGATTGGTTGTTGGTATTGCAAACAACAACAATTGGAGCGTTTATCAAATGGACGTCAAATCTGCGTTTTTGAACGGTCCACTTGATGAGGAAGTTTATGTTGGACAGCCCCCTGGTTTTGAAGTAAAGAATCAAGAGATGAGATACTACAAGTTGCATAAAGCCTTGTATGGTTTGAAACAAGCTCCAAGAGCTTGGAACAAACGCATAGATGGCTTCCTTATTGACATTGATTTCAAGCGGTGTGTGTCCGAACATGGTGTATATGTGAGATCAAATGCTAAGGATGGAGTGATAATTCTTTGCTTATATGTGGACGATCTCTTGATTACCGGCAGCTGTGAGGAGAGTATTTCAAGGTTCAAGAAGGAACTCATGAGTGAGTTTGAGATGACGGACCTTGGAATCATGAAATACTTCCTTGGCATAGAGTTCCAAAGGTCAAAAACGGGACTGCTCATGCACCAAAGGAGGTATGCACTTGAGATCTTGAAGAGGTGTGAAATGGAACATTGTAATGTTGCCATTACACCATGTGAAGCAAGGCTACAGCTGTCCAAAAGTGAGGATGAGCAAGATGTTGATCCAACTCAATATCGGAGATTGATTGGATCATTGCGGTATTTGTGCAATACGCGACCGGACTTGGCATTTAGTGTCGGTATTGCGAGTAGATTCATGGAGAGACCAAAGGTATCTCATATGGCAGCTGTCAAGAGGATCCTTAGATATATTAAAGGGACTCTTGGTTGTGGAATTCTCTTTCCGGCATCGGATACGAGCCGAAAGTGTGATTTACTTGGTTTCACCGATTCCAATTGGTGTGGTGATAAGGATGATAGAAAGTCAACAGCTGGATACATCTTTATGCTAGGTAGAACTCCAATCTCTTGGTGTTCGAAAAAGGAACCGGTGGTAGCACTCTCATCTTGTGAGGCCGAGTATATTGCGGCATCGTTGTGTGCTTGCCAAGCCATGTGGCTTATGAATCTATTGAAGGAGCTTAATAGTAGTGAGGGTGAGGCTATTACTCTCCTTGTCGACAATGTCTCCGCGATCAATCTTGCGAAGAATCCAATTGCACATGGAAGAAGCAAGCACATAGAGATGCGGTTTCATTACTTAAGGGAGTTAGTGAGCGATGGAAAGTTACGATTGGGGTATTGTCGAAGCGAAGATCAAGTAGCTGACATATTGACCAAGGGTGTGACCAATGAGGTGTTCAAGAGGCTGAGAAGGAAGCTAAGCATGGTGGACTTGGACCAACTGAAGTGAGGTGGTGTGTTGAAACTGCTGTTTTTAGCACTTCAGTTGGCGTAACCGGTTACGCCTGTTACCGTAACCGGTTACGAACCCGTAAAACAGATTTACTGTAGATGTTGCGTTTGCGTAACCGGTTACGCTGTTTGCCGTAACCGGTTACACTGAAGCCCAACTGTTTTTCTGTTTGTTTTAGGGTGTTTTAAATCATTCCAATCATTTTGTAACTTGTACTATATAAGGAGCTCACTACTCCTATGTTGTGGTTAATGCCAATTCACTATCTCACCCTCAATTACTCTCTCTCTATTATTTTTTCTATTCATTCTTTAACCTTCATCTTCTTCAATTGATCATTTTCCCCATTAAAGAAACCTTAATTTGATTTGTATGTTCCAACAGATATTAGCAACATATTAAGTTTAGAGTAGGAAAATATGGTCTCAACCATCTAAGATCAGCCTAAAAATCGATCCAAAAGAAAAAAAAATTCTCTCTCAATTTTTTGATAAAAGAAATAAGTTTCCCCAGTGTTCTTGAATTGTCAAAGATTGCTAGTTGTTGGTGAGTGAATTGTATAGACAAAGAAAAGTAGTGTAGATACTAACTCCGATTTTTAGTCTACTTTATCAAATTTATTATGCCTTTACCTAAGCGCTATTTAACCGTGAAAGATCTCAAAAGTATGTGTTCAAGTATTAGCTTTGATTGATGGTTAAGAACGTGCTTTCAACTTTCAAGCATATGGTAAAATGGAAGTTATGAGTAGATTGAGTGAATTTGTATAAAGGAAATAATATTTGAGTTTATCTGGATGTTGCAAAGATAATAATATTTTCATTTGAGCATGATCATTGAAGCGAAGCCGCTAATTTCAATATGTTGGGCACGAAAGTTGAGGTTATCATTTATCAAGTATGTTTGGTATATTAATGTTGATTTTCATTTTGCAAGAATGTTCCTTTGAGGACAAGAAACAATTCAAATTTTGAGTTGTGATGACATTCTATCATATTAGTTTTTTTAAAGTCAATTAGCTATAATTTTGATTAATATTGAATGATTCAAAGCTAATTGTAAGATGAGTTAGAATTTAGGCTTAAATAGTCTTTTGGTCCCTTTAAGTTGACGTGTTTTTGTTTTTCGTCCTTAAAATTTCATTTAATTTTAGTCTCTAAAGTGAAAATCTGCAGGTTTCTTGAGGAATTTTCCTTCGAATTTTAATTTTAGAGATTAAAACTAAAAAGGTTTTAACATTTAGGGACCATTTCAAAAAAAAAATAAAAATACAGAGACGAAAACAAAAACACGCCAATTTACAGAACTAAAAAACAATTTAAGCCTAAAATTTATGTTTAGAGCTTCATTGTATCTCAAATTACTCTAACAAGACAAATATGAGATGTTTATACATTAAGGATGTTATGGTGATAGTAAAACTAAAAAAAGACACTCACATGGTGTGTGTCTTCAGATTATGGCGTGGATGCGATAAGGCATGCTAAAAATCTTGTCTATAAAAGGAAAACATTGAATAAAGTTAAGGGTTCATAATTTTATGATATAAATTCAGGCTACAAAGTTTCAAGAGAGAAATTTGATGTTTCTCAACCATTGGATCTCATGTATATTTTTTGATTTGTGTATAAGTTCTTAAACCCTTAAGTTATGATTAGTTAAATATGAGTAGTTAAATATATATATATATTTTTGGTTGGATTGGGTCTTTAAGTGAATTTGTTTTGAGTTACCTGAGCTTTGTAACTATTGAGTACTATTCTATACAATTGCAAATTGAATACTATTCTGTTAAATTTTAGCTTAATGCTTTTATATGTTGAAGAATGTATAAAAGAATCTCAAGTCTCGACAGATAACAAATCATAATTTTTAAAATTTGATTTAATTTAACTTTTCAATAGATGATAACTTTAGACTTATTCTATTATCTGATTGTGATATTAAGAATTGTCGTTCTTTAAAACCTTCTTTAATCATTAAAACCTTCTTTAATCACAATCACCTCATATCATTTTAGGGTGAAACGCGAGAGGCCGTCTAATGACATATAACGATAGGCATCAATCCCTAGCGTGGATCCAATGTAAAGTCCTAGGGAAGGGTTGCAATATACATTCAATGCTTTAATGGAGTGAACTGAGTTCACAGTTGGGTCTCCCCTTTTGGATGGCTGGCCCAGAATAAATGTGATTTTTCTATAAATAAAGAAAATTTTATGACAGAAAAGAAGACGAATTTAGTTGTTTTATAAATCAAAATTTAGCCGAAATTGTTTTTAAATGATTTATTCTCTTCTCTAGTCTAAATAAGCAATTAACGAAACTCTATTAAATAAAATATTAATGTGAGAGATGATTTGCCACTTTATTTTTTCTCCTTTGTATCTATCTAATTTAGATAAATTGGTGAGGTAAATCAAATTTAAAACTGATTCTGTCCATATATACTTAGCAAATTATTTGTGCACCATTATCATATTTATCTTCAATCATTTTCAAGATTTTAATGCACACGCTAAAACAAGATTTAACAAATTATTCCTGTTTGTTTGTCTCTCTGTCTTCTATTCTATGCCACTTCCAGTCTGTCTTTGTGGAACCACCATGGTCCATTCTCACTCTCTTAACATCACTTTTTTTCTATTATTGTAAGGTTATACTCACTGTTTTCATAAAGTTAAAGACTAAAATAGTAAAATACCTTGTCTAATTAAGTTTATTCTAGATTGTAAGATGTTTGGATTCAATGTTTTTCATTCAATCAATGCATAATTATCGAAGAAAAGATTGTACCTTTACCAAACCAATAATAACAAGATAATTCTTTTTATCCATTAGTCCCTACATGAACAACATCAACATGTAGTTTTAGTCTTTTACATCTAAAAACAAGTTTCATACAATATCCATTTATGGGCTATATCATATTGGGTTGGAATAACTTCGTTGGGTCCTAGAGGAGAGTATTCTGCGGCCCAATCTCCTTAATAAATCTTAAAAGACCCATTAGCGAAATCTGGCAGACGAGGCCCCGAGTTGTCCGACCCAAATTTGTGTCCATGATTGGTTCGACTCTGCAAATACGTAGTAGATAAGGTGTCTTTTAAATGATTGTTTGAGTTATGCTGACAAAGGAGAAAACGGCCCCCCAATTAAGGAGGAAACGCTTCTCTCCTACTCCAACATATTCATTGAAAACTTGAGGGAAAACCGCTTCCCTCCATTCATCCGATCTATAGACTTGACTATTAATATTCGGATCCGGATCCTCTCCTTTTGCTTCTCTCCTGCCATTCCTTCAGCTGTAATCTCCACCATTGGTTTCTTTCCACTACAACTTTATTATTTTTATTTATTTTTTCTTAAAATCTTTTGGTCGTTGGATTCAAGACACGATGGGTGTCAGATTTTAAGGCGAAGGAGATGCGCTTAATATTCCAACCTTAAAAATTGAGAAGACATTCACTAATTTCACATATTCACAACATAATACACCCTTTTAAAAATGACACCCTTAACCATGATCACCCTCATTGTATTTCACACACATATAGATAAGAAACTATATCATGTTACATAGAAGCTATGTCTAAGGAAGATTAAATATATATTACAAGAAGATACTATAAAAGCCACGTTAACATTTTGTTATCATACAACAAAATGGGCCATTTTAGTAATATCAACATGAAATTGGGCCATTTTAGTAAATATCAATTTCTAGCAACAAATGGGACACTTGACAAGTCCATTCTCATTGCAATCATGACATCTAAGGAAACATTCATTGTTGCTGCTGTCACCATTGTTGTTGAAGACCTTACAACTTCCACAACATGTTGAACAAATAGTAAATCCCATGTTAGCACAACCAATGCAAAGACAATCACTAGAAACAACAGTTGGTGTTCCTTCCAAAATCTTCCCAAGCCAACCCATTTCATTCAATCCAATCACTTCATCTGCTCCTCCAATGTACCTTCCTTTGATAAAAAGCTTTGGAGGAATCACTTTTTCTCCCAATATATTCCATAATTCTTGTCTGTATTCCAAATGTAGAGACACATCCCTTTCATGGTACATTATTCTTAAACTCCTCAACAAGAAACGGATTTTGTTGCAATCTTGAAATGTTTTCCTTATTCCTCTCAAACTTGTTGTGTAAAGAATGATTGTGTTGCTTCCACCTGGTGGACATTTTTCTTCAAAAGTTTTGAGAGATGGATAATCTTTGATGCATGCAATTTTTGTTGTTGTAGCTAATTTGAAGTTGAATTCTTGTCCCTCTAAATGATGTATCTTATCATCACCATTCTCACTTCCATCAAGATTGTTTCTTGTTCCGGACTGAGCCGATGTCCACCTCGAATCGTTTCCTTTGTGATCATCAAAGAATGGTGAAGATTGACATTTTTGGATACAAAACATATCTTTGGTGTTTAGATGAAAAACAAGGCCTTGTTTCAAGTTTGTGGTTGGAATGAGTTTCATTTTTCTAAGGAAGCTACTTCTCATTCCTTGCATGATATCTTTAAAAAATGACTTCTACTACACATGGTATGATCATCTCAAAGAGTGAAGAAAACAAAGAGGGTGAGATTTTGAATATAGTTTCTAGTGACTATATAAAGTAGAAAATGAAAAGCTTTGTTATGTTGAGATGCTTTATTATCAAATACTTTTGGAATGAGGTGGGGGGCAAAGCTATACCCACTATCCATCTTCTTTTATCATATTAGAGGACAGACACTTTACCTACCATTTGGTGGTACCTCAATCATGGCATTGGGTAAAGTTATGAAGTGTTTGTATGAATGATATAGGTGGTATCTGTAAATTAAATACCACAGAAATTACATTATGACATTTTCACATTTTTGAAGAGATTTAGGGCCTGTTTGAATCACTCCTCAAAAACTGTTTTTAAAATTTTAAAAACTAAAAACTAAAAACTAAAACCTAAAAAATTTGTTTGATAATCTATTTTTAAAATAGTAGTTTTGAAAAATAGTTTTGATTTTCAGTTTTAAAAACCAAAAAAGTATAACTTGTAAAGGCAGTTTCTGTTTTCATTTTTAATTTTTAGATTGAGAAAATCTAGAAAATGAAAACACACGGAAAATTGAGAATTTTCATTAATAGCATTTTGGTAATTGTTTTATTTCTTATTTATAATTTCAATTTTTTTTCTATACTCAATTTATAATATATGAAAATTTGTTGTCATGGAAATCACAAAAATATCATTTTGTTATTTTAGTCTAAATTATAAATTTAAAGGCAAAAAAATGTTTTTTTTTTTTGTTTTTTCCAACCCACTTTTCACTTTCCAACTCACTTCTCATTTTTCACTTTTCACTTTTTTTACTTTTCATTTTTCACCTTTTCAACTCACTTTTCACTTTTCACCTTTCACTTTTTATTACATTATTATTATTATTTCTAACAAATTATTAATCAAAGTATTCCAATAAATTATTTTTTAATAAAAAGATTATTATGATCATTTTAAATGATTGTTAATTTACATTTAAAATAGTATTTAATTTTTATTTTCTGATATAATATTTTTTAAGAAATTAATAATATTTTTAGTTTAAAAAAAATTTCATTTAAAATGAATTTAAAAATATACTTGAAAAGATGTGTTATTGGATAAAATACAAAAATGTGTGTCACTTATCATTAACTTTAATTATATGATTCAAAATATTATTATATTAATATATGTCATTAATGAAGTTTATGCAACTAAAATAATATTTGCACAAATAAATATTAGAAAAATTATTTGTTATTGATGTCATTTCACAAATATATGTTATCAATGTAAATAGGAGAAATATATATATATATATATATATATATATATATATATATATATATATATATATATATATATATATATATATAGGGCATATCATATGAGAATGACATATTTATATGAGAATGAATCCGAACCATTGGATTTTAAAATGAATGGTGGAGATTATGAGTGAATCTTTTTTTTCTCTCTCCTACTTCATTTATTTCAAGATACAAGAGAGAGAAAAAAAAGATTTACTCATAATCTCCACCATTTATTTTAAAATCTAATGGTTCAGATTCATTCTCACATTCTCATATAAATATGTCATTCTCATATGATATGCCCTATATATATATATATATATATATATATATATATATATATATATATATATATATATATATATATATATATATATATATATATATATATATATATATATATATATATATATATATATATATATATATATATATATATATAGAAAAAGTGTATTACTTATTCAATTGTAACGTACTACTATTATTTATAGTCAAATTTTATTAGTATCAATTTCTATTGAATGCAATCATTTTGTTAATAATTTTATGGATGATAGTTATTATTTGGCAAAGAAAAAATAAATGCAATAAAATTTTAATAAATTTATTTTCTTCTAATATGAAAATTATATAAAATAGAACAATGAAACTATTAATCCAAATATTTAAATATGAAAATTAATCAACTATTAAAATATTGAATATTAACGAGAACATAAAATTACTGATCAAAATATTGAATATTAACGAAAACACGAAGTTACTGATAACAATATTGAATATTAACGGGAACTTGAAATTACTATTTAAAATAGTGAATCTTAACGGGAACATGAAGTTACTGATCACAATATTGAATACTATGGAAACATGAAGTTACTGATCAAAATATTGAAAATAAATGGGATCCTGAAGTTACTGATTAAAATAGTAAATATTAACGGGAACATGAAGTTATTGATCACAATGTTGAATATTAACGGGAACCTGAAGTTACTGATTAATTAAAATATTGAATATTAATGTGAACATGAAGTTACTGATCAAAATAGTGAATATTAGCGGGAACATACAGTTACTGATCACCATATTGAATATTAACGGGAACTTGAAGTTACTGATTAAAATATTGAATATTAACGGGAACTTGAAATTAGTGATCAAAATATTGAATGTTAAAAGGAATATGAAGTTACTAATCACAATATTGAATATTAACGGGAACCTGAAGTTACTGATTAAAATATTGAATATTATCGGAAACATGAAGTTATTGATTAAAATATTTAATATTAACATGAACATGTTGTTACTGATCAAAATATTGAATATTAACGAAAACATGAAGTTACTGATCTAAATATTTTGAAATTAACGACGGGAACATGGAGTTACTGATCAAACTATTGATTATTAACGGAAACATGAAGTTACAAAAGGTTGTTTAGACACAATTTAATTTTGGTGCTTTCATTTTTGTTCCTGAATTTTTTTTAGACACAATTTAATGTTAACTATTCTTATTTTTTTCCACAAAATATTAAGTACTTTTAATATACATTTTTTCTATTAAAAATATATATATGAAACAAATGCGCGTCCCGTACCAGAACCCGTGCAAACACACGGTTTTGTTTCTAGTTATGATTAAGAATGTTTAGCATAAGACGATTGCTAATAAATATTTATGGCCTATCATTTTAATTTTATCCACTCATTCAAGTTCTATTTTTTCTCTAAAGAAGCAAACTCTTCTGAGTTTTTATATTTTCATTAATATATATATATATATATATATATATATATATATATATATATATATATATATATATATATATATATATATATATATATATATATATATATATATATATATATATATATATATATATATATATATGAGATATTATCGAATGAAATCAATGTATCAAACTTAATAATATGACACATTGATAATTCTTCACCACATGTCCGTATAATAAAATCCACCGTTGAATTGAAAGTTATTATCATATTCATAGATCACATTTGTAAAATTTCACAATAATAAAAAAATATTTGATATGTTAAAGAAAATGATCAAAATTAACGATTTTTATAAAATATATATAATTTAATTTTTTTTAATATATTAATCTAATTAAATTATATTAAATAAATACATAAAACATTCATTTTATAATGTAGCACTAGCTTGTATTTTGATTCGGTTAAAAATTTTTATATACTAAATGCATACAAATTATATATTGTAAATTTATTTAAGATTATTTTTAGAAAAAAGGAAATCTAACTGCTCAAAAATTTGACTAAAAATATCTTATAAATATAATTGATAAAAGTATTTTACCAAAGTAAAATATGTATCACAAAAACCAAGGTTAAATATACAAAACTCTCATGTAATGTTAGTGAGTTATGTTTTTTTTTGTCCTTGTAATTTTTTTTAAATAACTTATCAAGATTCCCTCACTAAATCCCTAAATGCCAATTGTTCATCCACGTTTACCATTTTTTAATTTTGCTGTTTACGTGGATTATAGGAGAATAATACATGGCATTTAGTTTAATTTATTTCTTGCTGACCAGATTAACTCATTTTATTTACACCATTGTAATAATTAGTGTTACTTTTCCCATTCTCAATTACTACGAAGGAGAAGAAGAATGAGACGAAGGAACGACGCTGCTCAAGGAGTTGGCTCAGGGAACGACAATAGCTACGACATTTGTGTTGAACAAAAATGAGTTCGACGACATTGAAACATAAGATGTCCGAGGTAAGTAATATGTAACCTTCTTCTTCTTCTTCTTCTTCTTCATGCTCCTTGGTTTCTATTTTAGGTTTTTTTTATCTAAAACTTTATACACAAAAAATGCAACACTTTAACGTTACTTTTCAACATGGGGTGAATTTATAATGTTAAACCAAAAACGAGATAATTTATAGAGGGGGATTGATTTGACTGTGTATGGGTTACACATTGAGAACTGGACAATAAAGAGTGTTGATAAATTGGTGAATAGGTGGGGGTATAAGAAAGGGAGTTATAGGTTATGGACAAAAAATTTTGGAAATTGAGGAGGGTTTTATTTAGATAAGAAAAGATGTTGATGCATATGATTTTGCATCATATTTTTGTGCAATGAGTACTAATGGAGATATTTTTGTAGAACATAGTGTTTAAAACATAGAACTTGGAGTAAGAGAACCTAATTGTGTGAATGGGGTGACCGATGTGGAAGACGTATCATATGAGGTGGTTGAAGGTTTAGATGATGGTGAAGATGACAGAGCTACTACTCTTTTAGATGAATTTGAGGGAATTGATGTAACATTGCCAATAAGGTAATAATGGGTAGTTAATGGACTTTTGTGGTAGGCCCAATAAGAAAGGTGATGAAGATGCTTATTATAGCGATGAACTGGACTCATCAGATCCATATGATTCTTGTGATGATAAAAGGCCCAAGTATGAGAAGTATAGAAAAGAGCTCCTCAACAAGGACTATAAATTTAAGTGGGGTATAAAATTTAATTCTCTTGTTGACTTTAGGGAGGCAATTTGTGAGTGGTTAGTTCTAAATAGAAGGAAAATTACATTTGTAAAAAAAATAAGAATTATAGGGTAAGGGTAGAGTGCAAGGCTAAATGTGAGTTTTTAGTCTTATGTTCTAAAGTGGGCCACATGCACACTTTTGCTATAAAAACACTAGTAGATACCCACACTTGTGCTAGGTTTTAAATAACAGATCTGCAAACTTAAAGTGGGTGGATAAGTCTGATATCAAGAGAATGCAAACATGTGAAACAGTTAGAATTAGGGACATAAATTTTCTATAGGTATTATTGTGTCAAGAGCATGGAAGGCTAAATTTATAGCAAAGAAGATAATTGAAGGTGATGCTGATAAGAAGTATGCTGCTCTATGAAGGTATGCAGCTGGATTAAAAGGGTTAATAGTGGTAACATTGTGAATATAAATGTTGAAAGACCAAGTCCATCCATCCAACCTAGGTTTGGCTCATTTTATTTTTGTTTTGATGGCTGTAAGAAATGTTTTATAAATGGATGTAGGTCATTTGTTGGGGTTGATGGCTGTCACCTCAAAATCAAGTATGGTGGGAAACTACTAATTACAATGGGAAGGGATCCCAATGATTAACACTTCCCTTTGCCATTTGGTGTGGTTGAAACTAAAACAAAGGCGAGTTGGAGACGATTCATCCAACTTTTGATGGAAAATATTGGACAAGAGAGAAAATATGTATTTATCTCTGATCAACAAAAGATATTGCTTATTGGTTCTTTACTTATTGGTGCTTTACTTTATGTTTTACGGACTAGTTGCTGTGTTTGAGGAAATGTTTGACAGAATTGAACATATACTATGTTTCAGGGACTAGTTGCTTTACTTTATGTTTCGTTAATATTAGATATATATTTTATATTAATTTAGAGAAACTATAAATTAATATAAAATATATATTATACGACATTTATAATATTTTATTTAAATGATTAATGGATTTTGTTTTGGACTTTATTATGGATATGTTGAATTTTAGCAATTAGCAGTGTGACAATTTTTAGAGCTTTAGTACAAAGGGGAGAAATAAAGGTTTTAGTTTAGGGAAATATTTTAGAGTTATCTAGAAGGGTCACACAATACTTCTTGATACATTGGGTTTGAGTGATTCAAATGTTGAGAGTTGAGAAACATTTGGGAAAAAATTTGTAATCTTTTGTAACAAATATTGAGTGATTCATAAATTAAGTCTCCCTCTCTCTCTCTCTCTCTCTCTCTCTCTCTCTCTCTCTCTCTCTCTCTCTCTCTCTCTCTCTCTCTCTCTCTCTCACTCAGACATAGATCTTTCGATCGAACTGGGTAAACAAACCTTTCTCCTTTAAATTCTTATTTTCTTCTGTTATATTTTTTTCTTATTGGTTATTATTGCTAAAGGCCATTTATTTGATTTTCATTGTTCTTTGTCCCCACACATCAAATTTTTTGGTGTGATTGAACTATGAATAGTTTCTTCTGATTAATTAGTCTATCAGTTTCACAAAAAGTGGCGCCCACCTTGGGGCCAGGGATATTGTTTACAAATAAGCACCATGGGTAAATGGGAGATCGAGAAATTTTTCAAAAACAACGACTTTGGGTTATGGAAAGTTAAGACGCAAGCAATTTTAATTCAAGAGAAGTGTGTTGATATTTTGAAGGGTGAGAAATTGATGCATGCAACTCTTACACAAGCACAAAAGACTGAAATGGTGGATAAGGCCAAGAATGTCATTATCATGTGTCTTGAGGATAAAGTTCTAAGAGAAGTCTCCAAGGAGGTAATTTTGGCTGTGATGTGGGAAAAACTTGAATCATTGTACATGACTAAGTCGTTGGCTCACATATTGTGTTTGAAACAACAATTATACTCATTCTGAATGGTGGAAAACAAATCCATTGTGGAGTAGTTGACATGATCTCACAAGATTATTGATGATCTTGAGAATATTACAGTGAATATTGATGATGAGGAGAAGAATCTACTCTTTTTTAGTTCATTACCCAGATCCTTTGAACACTTTAAAGATGCACTTTTTTATGATAAAGAAGGTACTATCACTTTGGATAAATTCTAAATGGCAGTAAAAATCCAAAGAATTTTCCAAGGCGAAAGATTTGAAGATTGAAGATAGTGGTGGAGGCTTGAGTGTCTCAAGAGGAAGTGAGCGTAGAGGGATCTCCAAATCAAAGAGGTTTGACAAGTCAAAGATAAAATTTTTTAATTGTAAAAAAACCGATCACTTTAAGAAGGATTGTCCTGAGAGAAAGCTGAATGATGATTCTATTCAAATTGCAGTTGCCTTAGATGAGGATGGTTATGAGAATGCTGATGCACTAATGCTATCAAGTTTAAAGACTGAAGATAATTGGGTCATAGACTCATGTTGCTCTTATCACATGTGCCCAAGAATAGAATACTTCGAGACTTTGAAGTTAGAGAAATGTGGAGTAGTTTTCCTTGGTTATATAAAGCTTGCAAGGTTCATGAGATTGGTACGGTCATACTTAAAATGTTTGAAGAATGTGAATTTCTTATTCACAATGTGATTTATGTTCCATAACTCAAGCGAAATTTGTTATTTATAGGCATGTTTGATGATATAGGCTATTGCACTAGAGTTGAACGTTGAATGTTGAAGATTTCACATGATGAAGTGATTATTGTTAAAGGGTCTAAAATATGTGGTCAGTATATTTTAAAAGGTTCAAATGTTATTGTTCATTTATTATTAACTAGCGGAAGCTTTCATGACAAGAAAAAGCTACGAGATTTAAGGTCAAGACATTATGGATACTTAGTAACAAGGGATAAAAATGCATATGACCGCTGAGATGTTACTGAGTTTTTGGGGTAGGGTTGATGTTATATCAACTTACTTGGTTGACAAAGAGTTTCTTCAGAGGAAGAAGGGTAAAAATCAAGGGATAAACCTTTTAGAAACTATGATGGATAAAACTCAAGTTGAGGTGGAGTTTCCTATTATGAATACTAGTATTATTGAAGGAACAGTTACAAAGATCTCTGATTATCATTTGACTCGTGATAAGGTAAGGATGATGATTGTAGCATATCAAAGGAACAATTTTGCTAGCCTCAAGTGTTATGACTTGAATGTGGTTGAAGGGTTGTAAAATTCAGACACATGTACCTTTAGGGAGGCATTCAAAAGTAGGTGGAGTCAACGATGGTTGAAGAACCATGTTGTGGGCTTGTCAGATTACCTAAGCAGAAAAGGGTAATTGGAAAGAAGTGGATGTAAGTGGAGAGATCAAGGTTCAAAAATGTCTTTAACATGATCAAGGTTATTTATTAGAGTTTCAATATTGTAGAGAGAAGCAAGGTGATTGATGGTTAAATTGACATCATTACAATTTCACTTCAAGGTGGAGATTGTTGAAGTATTTCTTAAAATCTTTAAGTGATGAAGAAAAAGAAAACATGTTTCGAGATTGTTAGAAATCACAAAACTAAAAAGCAGCAAGAATGTCTGGTTTATGCAGTTTACGAATATCAAGTTTGGTCGATTCAATTTGTGGATCCTTTCATTAATGTTAAAATATTGGATATATATTTTATCCTAACAATTAAGGTGTTTTGTTTTGAGCTTTGTTATGGATCTGTTGGGTTTTAGCAATTATAAATATGTATCTCTTCTAGTATTTGTAGTGTGACAATTTTAGAATTTTAGAGCAAATGAGAGAAATAAGGGTTTAGGGAAATCTTTTAGAGTTACCTAGAAGTATTAGACAATACTTCTTGATACTTTGAGTTTGGGTAATTCATATATTGAGAATTGAAAAATGTTGAGAAACATTTTACTGAAAAAAAAGTTTGTTCTTTGAAACTTCAAAGGCGAAAACAATTTTCTTATAACTCATTTTTTTTTTTGTAACAACTTTTTAAGTATAGTCAATTGGAGAGTTGCTCTCTTCCCCATACGTAAATGTTTTGATCGACTTGGATAAACAAACATTTCGCCTTTCTCATTTTAATTTTTATTGTTCTTTGTCTCTAATACATCAATTTTTTATGTGATTGAACCGTAAATAGTTTCTTCTAATTAATTATTCAATCAATTTTACCATATATATAGTTTTTCAATTTTACAACGGATAGTTTAATTACAATTTTAGTCTTCCTATTTTGTCTTTTTCTCGATTTTGATCCTTCTATTTTAAAAATCACTATTTTAGTCCCCTTTTTAAGTTTTTTTTTTTGTAATTTTCGTCCTCCTATTTTACTTTTTTTTGCAAAATTAATCCCTATTTTTGTCCATTTTTCAACAGAAAATTCAACAGGGGGACCAAAATCGTGATTTTAAAAATGGGGGGACCAAAATCGAAAAAAAGACAAAATAGGGGGACCAAAGTTGCAATTAAGTATTTTTTTTTACTTTCGCATCGGTTTCCGACCTACATAGTAGATCGACTAATCTGGTTCGTGCTACGGAGGCACGTGCACTGACTAAACGTTGTTTTTGTCAAAAATCAAACTCGTTATTCTCCTAATATCATCAGAGACTCGTTTGCCATCTTAACATTGTATTTTTGTCTTCCAAAATTGATTAGTTGTGCAATTAATTCCCGCGCGCTTACCTTTAATTTATGTCTAATCCATTATTCTCTTGATATTGAGAACTCTCTTAACTTAATCTATGGTACAATGTATTATGCGTAAAAAGTATGAGTGGGATGAAATTTCCATAATATACCAATTTGATGGGGCAACTAACCAACTATCCTATCCTAATCCTTAGTTTCAATTTATTAGCACATGACTTGCTTTGATACTGATATATTTAAGTGGGGGTGCCCTTGAACCACACCTATTTGTCTACCATATGTGAAGGGAACATATAGTGCCGATGGTCATCATACCTTTTATGTAAATGTCACATCTTCATTTAGTCAAATGGAATCACTTTTGATAAAGATGGAGCATGCTGTGCTTTGTTGGGAACACATGATAGAATAAGCTTTAGATATTTCGATATTCATTAAAAATAAATTTAAATAACTTAATATATTATTAAAGACTAAAATTTAATTAAAATCATAATTTTTTCAAAAATATTTTTGACAAAAATGTATTTGAAATAGTTTTAAAATTAAGTGATATTTTAAAATTTTGATATAAAAAAAATTTCAATAAAAAGATGTAACACCTAAAATAATATTTTAAAAATAACTATTCAAACTAAATTTTAATTTGAAGCTTTTATGAAAAAAAATTTATAATTCTTTTTTACACAAAATTATGTAATACTATAAAAAATTATTTTAAGAAAAAGCCAAAACAAACGAATCCATAGTAGAATCTATTTAAGTAGTTGATGCTTAATGTCTAGAAGAGGCAAACAAGCATGTCAATCCTGTTTAGGTTCGTTACATAAATATAGCAAAAAAATGGGGTAGAAATAATTGATGGTGCGAGTCTAAAATCTTACTCCGTTCCGCACAAAAAGTGCGGACGGCGCGGAGAATGCCTGTGGATATTACATCTTCTTAGTCTAAAAAAATATGAAATTGTTTTAATTCACATGCTCGCAAAAGTCTGGAAAAAAAAAACAGAACGAGACAGAGAGATCATATTAAAAAGCGATGCCCTAAATCTTTGACCCACCATATACTAAATTGCAGATAAAACAGACATGTCTAAAATACCGGGTCTGTTTTACCACCCCAGTAATGTGTATAAGTTTTACAAATTAGAGAATACTGAGTTTGATTCTTATCAAAACAAAATAATATTAAAAATTAACGTGTTTATTATGGAATACGTTGGAATAAATTAGGAATGTGTGTGAAATATGTGTAGGTATGAATTGAAAAAGAAATAACTCTTAAAGTTCTATATAGAACACATTACACATTTCGGTAGTGATTATAAGATGGAGTAGTTCTCTAGTAGTATATATGCTTAACGATGTATAAAGTTTTATAAATGGAGGGAGCAGTTGCAAAAATTTAAAACCCCACCGCATCTTGATCAACTAACTAGTCTGGGTTTAGACTTGGTGTCCCGACTCTTCACGATTTAGGAATTGTCCCGTTTGTAACTAAGTTGTATTATTTCCACTATTTATGGAAAATATATTTTATAACTGTTGGTAAAAAGAATAACATCACGATTGATCAACCCTGGTGAGATTGTGTATGATTGTAATTGTGTAATTTAAAACTACGGTCTATTGATATTTGTAATAAATTAGATAATGTGTTACGTGTATAACAATGGTTTTTTTAAACAACCGTTGTGATATACTACCTCTATTCCTTTAGATAAGAGACAATTCATTTTTTTAGGTTCATTGAATAATCAATGTATCTGGTTTGTATATTGACTAGATACATTAATTATTCAATAAATTTAGAAAAGTGAATTGTCTCATATATAAAAGAACGGAGATAGTAATTTATAAGATCCTTATGATATTATTTGTTTTTTTAACATATATTTTTTATTTATAAAATTCTCAAATTTTTAATTTAAATTTTTCTGAATTGTATTAGACCAGAAATAGTAACACACTGATTTGTTGTGAATTGGATTAGATTAAAAATTATATTACATCGATGACAAAATTTAATTAAGAACCAAAAAATGCACATTACATTAGAACCAAAATGGCACAATACCATTGTTTTTGAAAAATCGGACCAGACCGGCCGATCGGACCGGTTAGACCGGAAACCAGAGGTGTCACCGGCCTGGTCTGATTGCTGGACCAGATATGCTATTGAACCTGTGAGAACCGGCCAAAACCGGTCAAAACCGAAAAAAACCAGTAAATCGACGGTTTTAAAAAATCGGTGGTTCAAATGCATACCTTTTGTTTCCGCACAAAACGAAGCCGTTTTCATATTTTTTTATAAAATATATAATTAAAATATAATTAGTCTTTATTCAAACCTTATTTGGAATAACTTTTCCTTTGTTTGCAATTAGACTTTGTTTAAAATTTATTTAAATTTATATTTTATATTATTTTATTGTGAGTGATGATTATGTTTAGAATTTGAATGTAAAAAATAAACATGCGAAATTATGATATTTTAAAATTATAAAATTTTGTAGGTGTTGTGATATTTTTTAGAGACTAAGTCATCTGGTTCGACCGATTTAATAAATATATAGTATTGTAATAGGGGTCGATTTATTCAACTGAATTATCCGGTTTAATCCGATTTAGTCATGCGGTTCGACCAATGACCCATTGGTTCAACCAATAAACCAGTGACCCAGTACCATTACCAGTTTGATGACCGGTCCGGTTTTTAAAACACTGCACAATACAACTTACAATGTACACGTTATTACATCAAATAATAGTATCTTGGTGTCTTGTCTCTTAGTGTCTTGACTTTAAACATCTATAATTTCAAATAATAATACGTGTTAGTAAATAACCTTAGAAATTATAACTTACAATAAATTATGAATGAAGGATATAAAATACTTGTTAATTTTCTCATATGCCTTCTTGATGATCATTACAAATAACACGCAATCATCTCTATCAACTTCTTCATACGAAGTAGACACTTGTGTTGCGTAAGAAGAAGTGGAAGGAATATCAAAATTTTCATCACTATGAAGAATGTATTTCCCTTGGAGAGCAATTGATCATCTCCTCGATAAGTCCAAAGGGTCTGTCACGTAAAAAACGTATTTCATCTGTTTGTAAGTTGTCAAGCCAAGGTCAACCTGTGTGGATCCTAATTTATTAGTTTGTGCACCATTGTTATTGAGAATCCACTTGCATTTAAATAAGGGCACTTTGAAAATAACAAAATCAATCTCCAAAATCTCCTCAATGACATCATAGAATGTGCTAGTTGCTAAAATATGATTATTATCTTTCGAACTAGAGAAGTATATGGGTTCAGCCTCAACCATAACCAAACTATTTTGCATTGTATTGCAATCATCTTTTGCTCTTGTATAAAAGAAAAAAACAGAAATGTCTTATGTCGTCCAAGTTAATTATCACATTAAATTTTGGCAAGTACGACAACCATTTAATTATATCGAATGTACAATCATCATTAGAAATCCTCTTATTAAACCAACTTATGAATTTCTTGTTATGATATGTCAACAACCACTTGTCATTCATTTGGGAATATTTTTTCTTTATAACCGTTTTGTGGTAGCTATGTAAGGTTCAACTTCACTAAGATTATTCAATATATAGAAATATGCTTCAAGAGCTACATCCAAAGCCATTGACTTAACATTAATATCTTGAGTACTTCTACCTCCGAATCTGTCAGCATGATGAGACTTTGGAATTCCTATAGACTCTGTTTTCGACAAATAGTTTGAACAAAACTCAATAGCTTCTTCTGTGAGATACCTTTTAATGATCGGAGCTTTCGGTCGGGGATGATTCTTCATATATTCTTTAAAGATCTTCATGCATCGCTCTATTAGATACATCCACCTTAAATAAACTCGACCACGAAATTGGTTTTCTCTGACTAGATGAACAAGTAAGAGAAGCATAATGTCAAAGAATGATGGAGGAAAATACATCTCCAAATCACACAAAATTATTGCAGCCTCATCTTCTAATTCATCTAATTTTTTTGAAATTAAGAACTTTATTACATATAACATTGAAGAATAAGCACAATCGGATTATAGTTAATCTTACATGTTAGGAAGGGTGCCACAGATAGTCACAAGTAAAAGTTGTTGCATCAAGACATGACAATCATGATATTTAAGCCAATTAACTTGAGATATTTCATTGATATGCGTTTTTTGATGTTTGATGAGTAACTTTGGTACCATGCAAATACTTGCAAAAACATTTTTTTTCCATTTTAGGTAGAGTGTGACATGCTGGGGGAAAATAAGTTCTTTTTCCTCTATATTCTAGAGCCAATTGTTGTCGTATACACATCTCCACCATATCTAAACGATATTTTTTACCATCTTTATTCTTGCCTGGAATGTTTAGAAGTGTTCCTATCAAACTATCACACCCATTTTTCTCCACATGCATCACATCAAGACAATGTCTTACATAGAGACTAGATCAAAGATCAAAAAACAACAATCTCTTTTTCCAAATATTTCTCTCAATGAGCCTTTTGTATTCTTTCCAAAGACAACAATAAGGTGTTCTTGTCGTTTATAAACTTCATCGTCAGTTAAAGGTTTAAGAGCGATTTCAAACTCATGCTCTTTATTAAAAGCCTTGTGCAATTGACGATAAAGGTTTAAGGATAATTTGAGACATATGAAGCACTATGAAGTCCACTTGAGGTCTTGGAAGTTCTATTTCCTTGGGAGAAATCAAAACCCTAGTTAGAGGTCCATTTCTTAGGAGGGGTGTGTGTATGCTCAAACCTTATGTGGTCTGGAACAACCAATGACCCTATAAGCCTGAGGAGACCTCTTGAAAAAATTTGTCTTTGAAAATGTATGGGCAAATTTGAGGTTGCAACACCCTCCTAAAACTAGAAAAAATGTCCAACTCCACGGTTCGACTAATCAACTCACTAAGCCCTTCCACAACAAGTAGAAAAAGAAAAGGGGCTATAAAAGATCTCCTTACTTCAAACCCAGTTGAATACTAATATTCTGCGTTAAGTACCTATTAACAAAAAAGGTAAGACTTTTAGAGAACATGCAAACGCAAATCAAGGTTGTGTATTTATCATCAAAACTAAATCTCACAAGCATGTAGTCAAGAAAACTCCATCTCACACAATCTTTTACTTCTTTAAAATCCAACTTGAAGATACACATTTTTTTGGTTCTCTTAGCCAAATCACCCACTTTATTCACTACAACCACATCATCAACCGAGAATCTCCCTTTGGGGAAAATGGATTAATTGAAAGAGTCTAGCTTATTTGTAACCTTAGTCAATCTGACAACTAAAACTTTGGCAATCAACTTATAAAGGGATCCTACAAGAAAGATAAAGATGGAAGTCCCTTACGTGGGAGGGGGTGTCAACTTTAGGGATCATGGTTACAACATAGCCTAAGAAGTTACGTGGGAGAGAAGTCATACCATGAAAGTGTTTAAACATAAAACACATATCCTCCCTAAGTATATATTAGCAACTCCTGATTAAAGGAATGTTAAAATTATTTGAGCTAGGGATTTTATTTCCATTACATAGAGAAATCGCCAAAATCAATTTATGTTAGGAAAATTGGAGAAGAAAGAGACGTAATATCATACAATTAAGTAGCCCGGAAAGTAAATTCATCCAAATGAGGAGAGACCATCAAGAGATTTCCGAAAGTGTCAGGAAAAGTAATTCATAACCTCTAACTAAACCTTTCACACCTTTTAGCCAAATGTTTTCAACACGAAGTGTCAAAATAAAATCTCTCATACTTCTATTTTTAACGCACGCGTGTAAGAAACTTGTGTTAGCATTTTCATTTGTCTACTATCTGGTCTTAAACATATGGAAAAAACTGAAGTCTTTGGTCCTAAGGATAAATCAAAGACGCACAATGAAGTATAATTAGATTTAAAGTCTGTTTGAATACACAACTTATTTGCAGCTTATAACACAAGTGTTTATTAAAATAAACACTTATGAAATAAGCTATTTTTAAAGCAAAAGATAAAACAACTTTAAATTATTTTTATATATGCTCTAACTTATTTTTGGAAAAATTATAAAAATTAAACTCATTTTTAAAAAAATTCACTATTAATACTAACTAGGCCACTTTGCCTATCTGTGAAAACTAATCTCTCTGCCTTTTCTATAAAACAACTCCTCTTTCTCCCCCAAAATCCAAAATTTCCAGCCACCCATGTAGGTTCTGATTTGGGTGGTGTGATGCCCTTTTGGCCGCTCCACCCCTAACCTCTTCCGAGGTTGTCTCTTAAGCTTCAATATTTCTGTCTCCTCTCCGGCTCACAGTCCTTTTCGTTGGATTTTGGGTTTTGGTTTTTGGAGATTTATGAACTTTTGCTTGCAGATCTAGTTGTTCATGAGTTGGAAACTTTGGATCTAAAATTTTGTTTTTTTAGATATATGGTTTTATCTTTCTAGTTTTGAATCATTCATCGATTCTGATTCTAATATTGTTGTTGGGGGTGGTGTGTCTTACTTTTGATTTCTGATTTGGCTCAGATTTGTTGAAATCTGCAGCTATCAAAGGGTTTGGATTGATGCTACCACAACAGTGATTTTGTTATGATTCACAATCTTGTTGTTGCCTTGCTGTGACTAGTTATAGTTCTCAGTGATAAATGTTTGTTTAGCTTGACAGAGCATTTATGTTTGCTTATCACAAGAAATTGTTGGTACGGGAATTGGTTCGTGTTGGCGGCCGATTCATTCACTATATTAAAGGTTGTAAAAATCTACGCAACACATTTTCTTTTGCTATCTAGTTTTGTTCTAGTAATCAGGTTCGTTAGATAGTGGCTGTGTTGTGAATTTTTTTACCTCTTGTAAACCATTGTTGTAATAGTTGTATTCTGTTTGAAATATTTATTATTTTTGCTATGATTTGACTGAGTCAGTTTTGGTCCCCTCAGTTTATTGTGCTCTTTTTATTTTATTATATATATTAGTAGTTTATAAAAAAACCCACTATTATGAATATACTAAAAGAAATTCAATCACTACCTTTCTATAACCATTCTCTTGATACCATCACTTTCAATAACCATTCTCTTGATACCATTCCTTTTAATCCTTCTATTGCCGCAATTAATTGCGGTTATCAAGCACATAAAGAACTGATTATATTATGTTATGTCTATTCCCATTCCCAAAAAGTGCATCATTTGCCAACCAAACACATTGCTGTTAAACACATTTGTGGCTAAACACATACACCCTCTACATCCACGCAGGATGTTCAGAAATAGGTAGATATAAAATTATGGATACAGAATGAACCAAACACTTGAATGCAATTCATATTAATACTTATAGAGAAATGCTAACAACACTCTCTTTTGAACACTCTCTCCAACACTCACTTTTTTATTGGTTGAAACATATGTGGGTCCTACCACTTCATGTGAGATTCATTTTCAAAGTGAGGGACCCACACAATTTTCAACCAATAAAAAAGTTAGTGTTGGAGAAAGTGTTGAAAAGAGAGTGTTGTTAGCACTCCTCATACTCATATTAGACTACAAATTTGTGTTATTCACACCGGTAACCTTTACAGCGCAGCATATTACAAGTAATTGGCAACTTTTTCATGCTTCATGTCTTCCACTTCAGGGTCTTCAAAATTATAATTAACTACTTAAACTAAACTTTATTGTACCATAAAAAAATTAAACTACTTAAAAGATTAATAAACTTAATAAATTGTGTCATTTAATTTAAACAATTCAAATTCAGTTTAAAATCGGTTTAGAACAAATTTTTTTTTATAAATTGATTAATTATATATAAAAAATTTAAAATATTTTTTTAATTAAAAAAATTGTAGAAATTTTTTTTCTGAAAATATAAAAAAACATGAAAGAAAAATTTCAAAAATTTTTTATTCCAAAAAATTAAAACAAATTGAAAAATAATTTTTTTCCAAAAATAAAAAAATTATTTGAAAGAAAAGGTTGATCAAATAAAAGATAGTAACAGAAAATAATGGAATATGCTTGAATGAAAATTATTTAGTGATAATAACATTACAATCTGATACATATCACATAAACTAATATGTATATAAATTCTATTTACTGTTAGCTTAAAACTCCATCTTGTAATAATAACATATGATATTTAAATTTTAAATACTAACAATTTTAATTAATTATGAAATTGTGTTCATAATTAAGAGAAGACTTCATATTTAAAATTTTGAATCACTCTTATTTTAATTATGAAATTGTGTTCATAATTAAGAGAAGACTTCATATTTAAAATTTTGAATCACTCTTATTTTCATGCCTGAGAACCAAATTTTAATATTTTAAGACTAAGATATTTTACTTGTTATAAATTCCCATGTTAAAATAGTGATAAATACAAATAATTTTTGTAAATAAATACATTAAATTGATTGTAGTTTAATATTATAAACAAGTGTAGAAAGCATAAAATGTCAAAAATAAACGAGTTATCATGCAAAAAAATTAAAAGATAACAAGTCATTGATAAATAAAAGAAATGTATCATATTATCTCAAGAGTATCAAAATGTGTGCTAACGTAGCTCATCTTGAAAGATATAGAAATTAAGCACAAAATCAAAAATAAAAAAGTTCAAAATTTTGTGAAAATTAAGTATCAAAATTTTGTGGAACTGTTTTAACAATTAATTAAATTTTTATTGAAATAATTATTGCAAACTGAATCGAACAATAAATGTGGTTTGGTTCAATGTAATTCATGAATCATGAACACCCCTACCTAAAATATACCTAAAATATAGAAAATAAAATTGAGTCTAGATAATTTTACAATTGCAACACCTAAAAAGAAATATATTTGTGTTACTCGTAAAAACAAATTGTCCTCTCTGTGGCAAGGTTCCTGAATCTGCTAGTCATCTCTTTCTGCACTGTGATTACTCTCGTTTGGCTTCGTTCTCCTCCCCCATTGGTTTTAGGATTCCCTGCAACATGGATGTGTTGGACTGGCTGCTTATTTGTTTGGAAGGCGCGGATATGATGCGATCCCAGCTTATGTGCACCTTGCTTTGGAAGATATTACACAATGGTGTTAAGGCATTGTGATGAAAAAGAATTTGGCGGAAAGAAAAGGAAGAAGATACAGTTTGAATTTTGTGAATTGACTTAACAATATACAATGGGCCGATGTCCTTATATATTGGTTGGACTAATCAGCTTTGGGCCTATAAAACAGAATATAAAGAGTGAGGCCCAATACGGTTAAAAGCCCCCCATAAGTTAGGTGTAAATAGAATGTAATCCTAGCTTAGAGACATTTTCTAAAAAAAGGAAGTTTGTCCAACAGTTTTGTTAAGATGTCTGCAAGTTGTTGACGAGAAGGAACAGGGAGAAGATGAAAAAGGTGCTGCTGCAGTTTCTCACGAACTAAGTGGCAGTCTAGCTCGATATGCTTGGTTCTTTCGTGGAAGGATGAGTTGCTAGCAATGTGGATGGCTGAAGCATTGTCACAATACAAATTAGCCGATTTTTGGAAGGAGATGTTGATGTCATTGAGCAGATTTGTGATCCATTGTATCTCGCATACGGTTGTAGCCATGGCGCGGTATTCAGCTTCGGTTGAGCTTCGAGAAACAGTTGGCTGTTTCTTTGATTTCCATGAAACAAGTGAGTTTCCCAGAAATATGCAGTAGCCTGTGATAGATCTTCGAGTGTCGGGGCATGTGGCCCAGTCTGAATCAGAGAATGCCTTGATTTGAATGTGTTGGTTGCTTGGGAAGAACAGTCCTTGGGCAGGTGTAGATTTCAGGTAACGCAGGACACGAAGAGCTGCTTCATAATGAATGTCTGTTGGAGTTTGCATATGTTGGCTCAACTGTTGGACAGAATATGCAATGTCTGGGCGGGTGTTAAGGAGGTAAATAAGCTGTCCTATCAGGCGTCTGTATTTTGTTGGATCATCCATTGGTTTTCCCGTGTTTGCAGTCAATCGTGTGTCGCGTGCCATCTGTGTGTTAGCCGGTTTGCAAGCAAGAAGGCCAGCTGTTGAGAGAAGATCTAATGTATACTTTCTCTGGTTGATGTTGATGCCATTGCTGTTTCTTGCGATCTCGAGTCCTAGAAAGTATTTCAAAGGTCCAAGATCCTTTAGATGGAAATGTGTATGCAGCAGCTGCTTGGTTTGATTAATAATGTCAAGATTATTTCCTGCAATCAGCAAGTCATCAACATAAATCAGGATTAGAGTATATGAATTGTCAGAGTTATGTATAAATAAGGAATGGTCACAGGAACACTGTATGAAGTTGTTTGTAAGTAAAACTTGGGATAGCTTGTCAAACCATTGCCTGCTGGACTGTTTTAAGCCATACAATGATTTGAGTAGTTTACAAACTTGATTAGGGGCTGAAGCATGCATGCCCTTGGGTAAAGACATGTAGACTTCTTCATCTAAATCACCCTGTAAGAATGCATTATGCACATCTAATTGAAATAATAAAAAATTAAAGGTAGCAGCAAGAGCAAGAAGTATTCTTACAGTGGTTAATTTTGCAACAGGGGAGAAAGTGTGAAAGAAGTCTATACCTTCTATTTGCTTAAAACCTTGTGCTACAAGTCTTGCTTTATGTCTTTCTAAGGTTCCATCTGAGTGATATTTAGTTTTATACACCCATTTAGAGCCAATAACTTTCTTACCTGGAGGAAGAGTTGTAATGATCCATGTCTTGTTCAGAGTAAGAGCTTCAAGTTCATTATTCATGGCTTGAATCCAGTGGTTGTGAGCACTGGCCTCTTTATATGTTATAGGATCAGCTGTGGTTGTTATAGCAGTGATGTATGCATGATGTGCAGGTGAAATGGCATGATATGAGAGGTACTTAGATATGTCATATATGGGGGGGGGGGATAGAGAAGTAGTACATATAAAATCCTCTAAGTATGCAGGTGTGGATTTAATTCTTGCAGAATGCCTAAGGTTAGTGTCCTGATTGTAAACAGTTTGTAATTCATTAGAATGGTCAGGAGGTTGTGTTGGAGTTGGTTCAGTGTTGTTCTCAGTAGTAGAATCATGAGGGATAGGTGATGTGTTAGGAGTATTTATGGATGGTTGATTTGGTTGTGTGGTAGGCATTTGCTGAGTATTATTAGGAGCAGTGTGATCATCAAGATCAAATATAAAGGGTATGGTTGTGTAGTCCAAATGTTTGTCAGTATTATTGGCAGGATTAATGTAAGTGGTGTAAGGAAATTGGTGTTCATAAAACACTGTATTTCTGGATGTGAATAAGGTCCTAGTGTTAAGGTCATATAGTAAATAGCCTTTTATGCCTAAAGTAAAGCCTAAGAAGATGCAAGGGGTGGCTCTAGGATCAAGTTTATCCCTATTTCTAGTTAGGGTAGATGCATAAGCCAAGCAGCCAAAGACTTTAAGGTTGTCAAAAGAAGGTGGAGAGTTAAATAGCAATTCATGTGGTGTTTTATTTTGTATGGTGGGGCTGCTGAGTCTGTTTATGAGGTATGTGGTGTGGCATAGGGCAAAAGACCAGAAAATTTTGGGCAGGTTAGAGTGAAATAGCAGGGATCTGGTTACTTGTAATAAGTGCCTATGTTTTCTTTCAACTACGGAATTCTGTTGGGGTGTTTCTACACAGCTCTTTTGATGTAAAATACCATGAGATGCATAGAATGAGGGCATAAGAAATTCAGGTCCATTGTCAGACCTTATGCTTTTAATTATGCAGGAAAATTGAGTTTTGCAGTATGCTATGAAGTTTTGAACAAGTATACGAGTTTCAGATTTATTATGCATGAGGAATGTCCAAGTATATCTAGAATAGTCATCTACAATTGTTAAAAAATATTTGTAGCCATCTAAAGAAGGGATAGCAATAGGACCCCAAATGTCCATATGAACTAATTCAAAACATTTTGTAGTAATGCTATTACTAGTGGGAAAGGAAAGTTTGCATTGTTTGCTTAGATGACAAGTATTGCAGGGCTGAGTTTTCTTAACAGTTATTATAGAAAAATCTTTAGACATTTGAGAGATAACATCATGGGATGGGTGTCCCAATCTATGATGCCAAAGAGTGTTCTTATTATGAATAGGATCAGAAATAATGTTGTTACATGTGTTATGAGTCTTAACAACAGAAATAGGTATCCTATGTAAAATGTAAAGATTATTGAGAGGGGTGACTTGGCCAATCTTCTGCTTGGTAGACACATCCTGTATATAACAGGAGTTGTGTAAGAATGTTACACTATAAGCAGAGTTTTGGCATAATTTTGAAATAGATATAAGACTAAATTTGAAGTTAGGGATGTAAAAAACATGCTGTAAACTAAGGGAATGTGTGATATGAACAGTTCCAGAGAAATGTGCAGTGAGATGTGTTCCATTAGGTAAATTGATTAAAACAGGATTGATGCATTTGATATCAGCAAAGCAAGAGATATGAGGGCAAACATGATGGGATGCTCCTGAGTCTAAAATCCAGATAGAAGGGTTATAGAGTGTACTCCCTGTATTATTCATACCTGATATTGCAGCTTTGTCATCCTTTGGAGGGTCTTTTCGTGTTTGTTGAAGAAGTTTTAATAGCTGCTGATAATCCTCCTTAGAGATGCTTGGTAGTGCTTCAGGTGTGGCTTGTGATTTCTGTTCAGACTTGTCCTTAGGATTCTTGTTGCGGTATCCAGGTGGGAAGCCATGTTTGAAGTAGCACGTATCAATGGTGTGGTTAGTCTTGCTGCAGTTGGTGCACACCATTGTAGATTTCCCGGAGCCGCGCCCTTTGCCTTTGTTAGCATACAGAATGGTGGAATTGGGTATGTTTTGAATTTGTTGTTGAGCTATGAGCGAGTATACGCGGCTGATGGGTGGAAGGGGATCTTGAAGCAAGATTTGTGTGCGGATGCTGTGGTATGAGTCGTTCAATCCTTTCAAGAAGCAAGTCACGTACTCCATATGTTTGTAGTGACGAACAGCTTTAGATAGACCACAAGAGCAAGGCGTAGGGCAAGAACAAGACGGTGTTGGTCGCAGATCTTCTAACTCGTCCCATAGAATCTTTAAATCAGTGAAATATGTTGATAAAGATCGTTCACCTTGCTGTATGGAATGAATTTCTCGAAGGAGATCAGAAAACCGGAAGTGATTGCCTTTGGTGAACCTCTCACGCAGATCTTCCCAAAGATCGAATGCGGAATCGAAGCAGATTGTGCTTTGTGCTATATGCGGCGAAAGAGTGCGATTGAGCCATGACAGCACCATGCTATTTGCGCGATCCCATAGCTCACAATTCTTATCTGAATCTGGTGGCCTGAGAAGAGATCCATTGATAAAAGAAACCTTGTTCTTGGATGTTAATGCACGCTTCATTGATTTGCTCCAGTTGTGGTAGTTATTGTCATCTAATGGAGGTGCAACAATGGTAGCTCCTGGGTTTTCGCCAGGATGAAGGTAGTAAGGGTTTCTAGGGTTCATAGATGGATCTTGGGCTGGGTTTTCGTTTGTGGGAATGGATTCGGTGTCGCTTTTGTCCGAGGCCATGAAAGGAAAGAGAAGAAGCTAGATGCAAGAATGAAGGGATGAAGATGACGAAGATGCAATGTTGGTGTATACTTCTGATACCATATTACACAATGGTGTTAAGGCATTGTGATGAAAAAGAATTTGGCGGAAAGAAAAGGAAGAAGATACAGTTTGAATTTTGTGAATTGACTTAACAATATACAATGGGCCGATGTCCTTATATATTGGTTGGACTAATCAGCTTTGGGCCTATAAAACAGAATATAAAGAGTGAGGCCCAATACGGTTAAAAGAAGATTTGGAGCGCTAGAAATTCTTGGCTTTTCCAACAAGAGTTCAAGGAACCGTGTCTGATTGCGCAAGAGACGTGTGACTTCGTGGTTGAGTTTAACAAACAGGTTCCTAGAGTCACTAAAAACAGACCCACTATCCTGGATAGTAGCATGCTGAATTTAGATAGGGACGTGGCGGTGATTCACTCGGATGCGGGCTGTTTCAATGATGAGTCAGTGGCATTTGGATGTTCTGTCAAAAATTGGAACTCTGAGTTTATTTATGCTGCATGTCGCAAGGAGCGCATTTCTGTCGAACCGGCCATGGCTGAAATGTTGGCAATTAAATGGAGTTTGCAAGTTGCCAAGAGTATTCACTTGGAGAAGATACTATGGTTCAATCTGATGCACTAACAGTGGTTGACAGCATTAATTCGGTCGCGAGAGTGGCGGCGTTGGAATTCTTAGCTTGCGATATCCGTCTTTTACTTGTTGGTTTGGGTAGGATGCTTGGTTCAAAGTCTTGGCTTGCTGAGCCTCCAGATGCTGCTTCTGTTGTAATTCCCCCTAGGGGCTTTCTGGTTTAATGCAATCTATGTTTCCCCATAAAAAAAAAACAAATTGTCACATTATGCTCTAATTTTAGAATATATAATTTAAGTTGTATATGATTCTCGTATATCATCACATTATATATAGATTTCAGAATATATAAATTTAAATTCCAAAACTCAGGAATATTTCAAAACAATCAAATATTCTTGTGTTGATTATATATGAATATTTTAGAAATAGAAATTAAATCATGATTTTAATTCAAAATAAAATAAATATTTTAAATTTATATATTATGGAAATAAAATCAATTTCATTTATATCATGCTAAACACAATTTCAGAAAATAGTGGTTTTTTCATTAAGGAAACGATCTAATTAGATTTTGCCATGTACACAATCAAATGCAAAGATTTATTTTTATTATTTTAATTTAATGTCAAATAATACGAGAACCTATAAATAGATACTACTTAGTTTCTTGAATCATCTTCCTTATCCGTTTTCCTTTTCAGAGAAATTTAAGTCAAATTGATCGATATATATCCTTATATAATACACTTATATATATCTTTTGGCACGAATCAATATACATAAAGTCAGTCATAATAACACATCAGACACAATATAATTATAGAACTAAACCATCTATCATATTTTGACAGAAAATTGCACATTAGCTATAAAATCATCATATTTTACATTAACCCTAATTTAAAATTCAATCGATATACGTACTTTATTCTCCAAATTTTATAAATTATAATACTAAGCACGCATAAAAGGGTAATTGAATATAAAATAAATATGGTTGATACAATTATCAATAGCTATAAAATGTATTTACTAGGCTTGGATACAAATTGATAAATTTAACTGAACTAGATAGACACAAATTACACCATATCATTTAATTAATGAAAAATCAGGAATGTAAGATTGATGACATTGTTGTCGCGGATAGTGAGTATAAGAGAATTACTATCCCCATATTTTTTTATGGATGTTTTTGAAAAAAATTTTTATGGAAGTTTTGATTTTTCTTTTTATAAATGTTTTGAATTTTCTTTTTTAATAATAATAAACTGTTTTTTCTACTTGTTTGTTTATATAATTTATCGTTTAAATGACTTGTGTCTTTAAAGTGCGCTTATAATTTATTGTTAAAAAGTTATTATTATTTTTAATATTGGCACTAGTAGCACTAGTAATGAAGATATGTGTCTTGTTGATAGTGCAACTACTTACACAATTCTCAAGAATAAAAGATATTTCTCTAATTTAGTGAATCAAAAGACTGGTGTTAGTACTATACTACTATATATGGCACCTAAAAAATAATTACAGGCTCTGGAAGAGTTAATGTGTTGTTACGTGGAGGAACAATATTGCACATTGATAATGCATTATATTCCCCCAAGTCTCATAGAAATTTATTAATTTCAAAGATATTTGCCTAAATGGATACCATATTGAAACAAAAAATAATGGAGTTATTGAATATCTTTGTATTACAAAACACAATTCAGACACAATTGAGGAGCATCGTCTCTTTTTGTCCCGTCTGGTTTTGGGATGATAACACGAGTCTTATTTGAATCAACTTTTTGAACTTTATTTTTGCGAGAGGGAGCGTTATGAAGGTTTTCATCCAGGCGCTAAAGACTTATTTCAAAGGTGTGTGAATTCTTTTGGCGAATGATGTTAAACATGTTATTCAACAATTTGTTAGTAAGTTGCATATAGATGCTTGTTTGGAGGCCAAGCAAGTCCCCAGGTAGTGTAATCGGAAGTGGAACAACCGTTTCTATCCGATTTTCTTGAACAAATTTGACTATTGTGAAGCTTGAACTAGATCTGGATGCAGCGAAACAACCATATATTTCAGGATCCACAATGTTTTGTAGTAGTGGAAGAGGTGGTTGATTCCTTAATGGTAGAGCAATAGAAATAGCTTTTCTCGTAGTGGCAGATTTTATAGTCTTAAATCCAACCATCACTGATGAAATTAAGATTCGAGAATTCAGATATCTGAAGAAATGAGATTGTGATAACGTTGAATTATCACATAATATTTTGATTTTTATGTTACAAGACATTTATCTAAATTAAGGCAACATAAATCATCAAAGTAAGAAGCAATTCCATAGGCTCAAAGAGTGTTTAGATGTTTAAAAAGATTATCTAACAAAAACATTTGAATAACTTTATAATTATTTGAACGCGAATAGTCAGGTTTTTTCTCCTTCCTCAAGTTATATATTATGAACTATTACACTTTTTTTATCAAGAAAGGAATCGCCATCATATATAAAAACACCAAAACAAAAATAATCTTAAAAAAAAAAGTTATTTGTTAAATGGTTGCATATTACATATTATTGTTCTTGTAAAAACAACTTTTTATATGGGACAACTTCTCGACCCATCACAAAAAGTTGAGTAGTATATCTTCAACCAATTATATGGTGGTATTATTTAATTTTAACATATTTAATTATTTATTAAATAGTACCATTGTTTGTTTTTTTTTCAAAATATTTTACTCCGGTGATAACCTTATCCAACTTATATATATATATATATATATATATATATATATATATATATATATATATATATATATATATATATATATATATATATATATATATATATATATATATATATATATATATATCAAGTGAGAGTATTTTATAATGAGAGATGAGACTAAAAAATATCAATAATGGAATTTATGATCAAGAGAGAAAAATTAATAGTCACATTAATGTATTAACATTCTCTCGATGAATCCAATGATTAATATTTATTCCTCTCATCTCTCATTATAAAATACTCATTTGATATGTTCCATATATATAGTTAAATATACAAATCTCCGATAATGTTAGCTAGTTTTGTTTTTAGTCCATGGTAAAGTTTTTTTTGTAATCACCCCCTTGCAATATTTAAATTACAATACCACCTGACCGCCACATTGCAACAAATTCTCTCTTGCTGCCAACGTGTTATTTGCTTTAAATTTTTAATTTTGTATAATTCCACGTGGATTTTTTTTAAAATTTTAATCATTAAAAAAAATTAATTTGTTTTATTACTATGAGGGATAAATAAAAATTCGCTAATATTACATGAGTGTTGTCCCCTCATAATAAAATCAATAATAAAAAAAGTATTTTTTTTAAAATTTTAAAAAATATAATTATTTCTTCGTGAATTTAAAAAATAATTAAAAATTAAAGAGGATGATACATCCTGCAATTGTTAGTCAACAGAGAAATAACTTTAAAATGATAAATAATTCATAAAAACAATTCCATCTCAATATAACTTTAGACAAGTCTCACTAATATCAATTTATAGATCTGTTATCTCCAAATAATATAGGCAATTGAACATCAAATGTATCATGATTGCTTGAAAAAAATTTCTTAAAGAAATCTATTGTTGAAATTGTTTCCATCAGCAAAGTTTGCATTGAAACTTCTCATATGTCTTCCATTATTATTGTCTTCATTGATGTTCAAAGGCATTGGCATAGTCATGCCACTTCCATCATTGGTAGGGATACCATAACTACCTTGCAAATCACCTTGAGGAAATAAATTTGATTGATAATTTTCACCATTGGAAACTCCAAGCATGTTAGGAGGAAATGCCGCAGAACCCGAGTATTTTTCGCCATTGAAACCTCCATATTTTCCTTCATCAAACACTCTCGAAGTACTTCCACCATTAAAACCCTCAAATACTCCTTGAGGAAACACCTCACCAACTCCAACACTAGGATTTGAATATGGTTGTATCACCATGCTTCTATCAATGTTGTTACCCCCATTGTTATTGAAGCCTCCAAAAACTTCAAACATGTTACCACCATTATTAAGATTTTCATGTGGTGATGGCCTCATGCTACTTCCAACATTGTTATCAAAATCAATAATCATTCGATCGCATTGGTTATCTAAATCTAACAATGGTTGTTGATTCAAACTTTGATTATTTGTGTTTATCTCAAAATCTACCCCATTCTTATTCTCTAAAGGACTATTAAGATGGGACACACCCTCTTCAATATACCCTAGTCTTTGACTAAAAATCTTATACTTTTTCAACATAAAATTGATCAAACGATTCAACTCACTAGGTTCAAAATCACTCAAAACCTTACCCCCGCTTTCAATTTGATACATGTAAGAACCCATTAGTGTTTCTTCATTATCTTCCTTCATCTTGTCAAGGGTTGCTTGAAGTTTTTCACCTTTTTCCTTCAAAAAAGACACTTGGTCAGTTACATTTTTGGATCGGGTAAATTCTGACATCGACTCAAATTTGTGTATTAGGGTTTCAGCTACAGCACGAGATGGCCACATTAAAGGTGTTGTATCTCCTGGGCCAAACACAACCGCACATGCCTCAAGATCACAAAGGGTTGTCACCTGCTCCATTTTAGTGAACAACCCTTTTATTCTCTTCTTATAACACAGTTTTCTCTGACTTAAATTCTCAATCAATTTGGATGTGATCTTCCTTCTTCTAATTCTTGCCATAATTTCTATTAGGGAGTATTTTTTTTCCTCTCTTTTTCTTTCTATAACATATTTCAACATAAAATAAGAGTCATATATATATATATATATATAGGATATGTTGGGGAAGTATATGAAAGATATTGAAAAGTAAAATAAAATAAAGAAGAACTTAATATTTTGTTAAAAGGATGGTTCAATCCTTATTTGTCCATTTAATGCATCCTTTTTTTAAAAGCAAAAATCAAATTATAATTAATAAAAAACTAAAAGTAAAAGACTATTAAATGTTTGAATAGATAATATATGATTAAAAAAAAAGACTTTTTGACCAATCGTTAGTTGGTCCAGTGGTGATTGGCGCTGGATTTGGTAGGGAGAAATTTCTGCAACTGCGATCGGGAGGGGGATGGAACCATTTGATGTCAGCCCCCGAACCAGACTAAATCAGTGGTATAAAAGAAAAAAAAAACCTTTTGAGGATTTTAAAATAGAGTAATATGAACTTTTCAATTTTTTGAATATTTTAAATATAACTTTCTTTATTCTCAAGATAAATACAAACATAAACATTAAAAACTATAACTTAAACATTAATGAGAGTTGAATAAAATATATTTCCTTTTAGTTCAAGGATTCATCATATTAATTGTAACAAAAAGTATTATATTTTTTGACTTTGGCAGTAACAAAATATTTGTTTAATACTTTTTTTATCCTTAATGGTTGAATTCTCAGGTGGAAATAGGTTAGGCTAAGCTAGGCTTTATAAGATCGGGGTTTGACCTACGATAAATTTGAAAGGTCTGAGTCTGACTTGTGACCTATAATAGACTCTCTTTTTTGACCTGGCCTTTTTAAGAGTCTGGTTTGGCCTGAAAGTCTATTTAAAAGCCTATTTTTCATTATGATTTCCAATTAATCCATATTATTTAAGAAACCTTATAAGTCGTTCTATATATACATCTATATATACATATATAAGCCGACCTATTTAGTCTTTGTTCTAATATATGTGTATATAGGCTTGCCTGTTTAGTCTTTTTTCTAATAAGAGTGAAGTCTCATTTTAGTCCCTCACAAAAATTGTAGAGGTCAGATTAGTCCCTGAGAAAAAAAAAGGTCCCTATTAAATCCCTTATAAAATTTAACCGAGCCATGTTAGTCCCTCTACTAATATTTTTTTCAAATCATTTTTTTTACTTTTGAACCGTGACTGGACCACCAGTGAAGATCCATTTTAATCTCTCACAAAAAAGGGAGAATCCAAATTAGTCCCTGAGAAAAAAAATATCTCTATTTAATCCCTTATAAAATTTAACTGAGCCACGTTTGTCCCTCTGTTAATATTTTTTTCAAACGATTTTTTTCGTATTTTTAAACTATGACTGGACTTGACAAGATAGACCTGCTTTCAGAAATTGAGTACAGGTCAGGGGTTGAGTTCCTTTGCGCATGGTCTTCAGAGTCTAAGTTTCCACCAGAAGTTGGGTTCCCTAGAAGTGAGACATTAAAATCTTATCATTCAGAATTAGAGTCATCATATTCTAATCTTTCATAATTTGAGTCTCAAGCTTCTCTTCATATGTTCCTATCAGAGTCAGAGTCCGATAAATTCTTTGACTAATGATCATGCACACTTGAACATATTTTAGTGTACCTAATTGTTCATTAAACGCTTTGTTATCATCAAAACTTAAGTGATATGGTATAAATTAAACCAATTTTCTTCCAACATACCATGTGTATTAGCTTCGCCACAAGTATTATTTACAAAAGCAAGAAATTATCCTAAATCACCTTAGTAACAAAACTAAACCTTCCTAAAAGATCATTAACAATTAAAACAATAACGACACCTAATACACAAGAATACATAACAACAAAAACCATAGTCACTTATCCATAAGCCTGATAATAAACCAAACAAAGAAAAAAACGTCGTGGTATCGCGATGATTTATCTACAATCCTTTCATAAATAATTTCAATTCAACAGTCGTAAAATAGGGAGTACAGTCACAATTTAAAAAAAATCGATTTGAAAAAAAATATACTAAAAGAAGAACTAACATGACTTGGTTAAATTCTGTAAGGGATTAAATATAGACTTTTTTTTTATAGGGACTAATTTGGACTCTTCCTTTTTTGTGAGGGACTAAAATGAGTTTTTATTAGCTGTCCAGTCACGGTTCAAAAGTAAGAAAAAAACCGATTTTAAAAAAATGTTAGTTGAGGGACTAACATGACTCGGTTAAATTTTTTAAGGGATTTAATATGGACTTTTTTTCCTCAGGGACTAATCTGAGCTTTACAGTTTTTGTGAGGGACTAAAATGAGACTTCACTCTTCTAATAAACATGTAAATATAGGCCGGTCTATTTAACCTATTTTTAATATGCATGAAAATATAGGTCGGCCTATAAGGCTTGATAGGCTTTTTTTTAATAGTCTAATCCTGACCTATTTTATTAAATAAACTTTTAAAAAAGCCTAAACCTGACTTTTTTGTTAAATAAGTCTGACCGGACTTGACCTTATATAGGCTAGACCATAAACCCCTGTAGGCCGGCCTGACTTATTCCCACCCCTACTTATCCTAATTATATGTTAGTTGAGTGGCAAGAGTTTAACTTTATAATTTTAGTGGATAAAGTTTAAATTGGATATTAGACTATTGTATATAATTTTAGTGGATAAAGTTTAAATTGGATATTAGAATATTGATCCGGGAATTATCATCCTCAGAGATGGAGAGATGCCATTCAACAGTTTCTACGGTTTCGAGCTTTGGTTTGAATGAGCAAAAAGTAAACAAAGATATAGACAGGAAAAGAATAAACACATTCTTAGAAGAGAAATAACTTATCAGGAATGTAAATATATTCACTCTTCACAAACATACACTTACCAACCCATTATACTCAACCAACGATACTCATCTATGTCATCACGTATCTCTCACATAAGCGTCCATCTCTGAAGCATAAACGAGATCATCTCACAACTAAGGTTATCTCTAACGCGAAGTCACGAGAACATCCGTATTCTCGCGTCGGCGATCTCTCGCGCGCCGCTCAAACACGAAAGCATTAAGTACAGATACCCACAGTGAATGCTAGCTCTAAATCTATCTCTAGAGTTCAGAACCAACAGATTATCATCCTAGATAAGGATTCAAGAAGTTTATCTCTAAAGCAACCCAAATCCCCAGCATAGAGCAAAAATCCAGAACAACATCAGCACAGATTTGTAAAGCAAGTTAAACATAACATTATAATCGATAAATATACATAAGATTCGAGTAAATATACAAACAAAACCCAACCAAAGAGAAATACACAAAGAAGAAGAGAAATGAACAAAAAATCTCCCGGTTTGTCAGCTCCATTCGACGCTCAATCCACCCCTAATCATCCAAATGCAACCTCCAAAGTTGTTTTCTAAGCTAATCTACCCTAAGAATGAAGGTTTGATGAGTTGGGAACAAATACCCCAAACCATAACCTAAAAATGTGATTTTTACCCCTATTTAACGAGCTGATATCTATCATGGTCGCTCAGCGGAGGTACTCCCGCTTAGCGACTGACTGCAAAAGTGAAATCTTGTTTTCGCCATAAGTTGAGAACCGTAACTCCGAATTGTGCCCGGTTCGAAACGTTGGAAAGCTTATTCAATGCTCTATCCAATAATGAATGAATGGAAACCAAAATGATGATTTTGGTCATCCTTAATTTTAGCCTATGGAAGTCCGCTTGACGGTGGCTAAGCGGGCTTGCACCAAAACTGCGAAATCGAAGCCGTGTCTTTGACACTTTATTCCTCAAGGCTCCAATAAGCATGAATACCTATAAAAACAAAGGAAAAACTATTAAATGATACATTAAATGAATCAAAACTCAATTATGTTAATATTTACATAAAAGTGGGGAATTTATTACAAAAATGGAATGAATAGAATCGATAAGTGCCACAATTATATACTCAAAATATCGACATTTTGGCACTTATCAAACTCTTCCCAACTTGAAACTTTGTTTGTCCTCAAACAATGTCAAATAAATCAAAGAATTAAAAGCAATAAACCAAAGAATCGTGAATCAACAAGTTTTGAAAACAAAAAACAAATGTATGGTTTAACACAAAAACGTATAAACAAAGTAAGTACTTACCACTATCCTACAACGACAACATGTAAACGAAACGAATCATAAGCACAAAAATCATGCAAAACATTCTAAAACAATACATGCTATCTCATGAATCACACCTAGCAAAATTTCATCAATGGATGAAGAACACACAAAGGTGAAGGACTTTTAACACTCTTCCAACAATCTTGCAAACAAAAGATTAAATTATCCATTCATCCAAAAATCACATTGAAGATATAAAAGCAAGAATCACAAGGACTTTTAAAGGTTGTAATGTGGCTTGGTTAACAAACAAGGGATATGTCCTAAGGCTAATCGAAACAAAAACTTGCCTAAACCTAAGGGAGTGATCAATCCGCAAAGTTCTAAGCAACAAAATCTCGATTAGACTTCTTCCTTAATCACTAGTTTCTCAAACCAATCACAATACTTATTAGCACAGTTATTCACTTCTCTTTTCTTTTTCTTTTTCAAAACTTTTTCTCTTTTTTTTTCTTTTCTTTTCACTTTTTTTTTCTTTTTTTTTTCTCTCTTTTCAACTCATAGCAACAACCAAATAAGTAGCAACCATTTCTCTCCCCAACTTGAATTCAACCACACCATCATATGAATACTCCCTACTTTCTAAGGCAAGGTAAAAATTCATACCAAAAATCATGGTTGAGGGTTCAAGAAAACAAAGAATCAATCATACATGCAAAAATGAGAACTAAACACTCAAAGATAAGCATTTAGCAAAAAACAACATGGACATTGACAAAAAGCTCAAAAGGGTTAACAAATGATCACACACTCACAAGGTGAATTGACTATTTGGTTATGGTGGTTGTGCTCAAAATGAAACAAAATGCCTTGATCCTTTTCATGTTTTCATAAAATCAACATAAACAAAAGATTAAGCATAATAAAATCCAGTTATAACAAGATTGTGGCCTCCAGCATATGTGAATAATGGAAAGCTTCCTCACATTTATGGTTTGGAAACTAAAGTGATTCAATCAACAAGCAAGTAATGCAAAAGAATGTGTTGTGAGTTCAATACCAAGAACAAAGTATAATCCAAGGGAAGAATAAAGGACAAGGAAGAAGAGGAACACAAGAATTGGTTATAACTGCTATTCTTTCACTTTCTCTTAGAACAAGATTACAAGTTTACAAGAATAACAAATAACCTCTCTCACCCTAAATTAGGATTTGCAGCTTAGCAATGATGAGAGACTAGTATGCTATTTATAATAAAACCTAACATACTAACTAATGGGTTTTTTCCACAAGGCCCATTACACAAGCCAACTTAATAAACAAACTAACTTAACAAATTAGGGTTTAAACACTAAAACCTAATTTAACATGCTAACAACCCTAGCATCTTCGACACAAGCATGTGAACAACCTTCGACTTCATGCTTAATCCTGTCGAACCAAGAAGCTACCCTTTGACCATAATAGAATTCGATCCAATATCTCACAAATCTCCACCTTGGATCTAACTCTACAACATCAAGGGAACAACTAGCTTTCTTCATGTAGCTTTAGCAACTACATACAGTGGAAAAACTTGCAACTCGGCAATGTCTTCTCCGCTGCCGTCAATTCTGCATTCATGGCTGCCTCTCCCTTCAACGCTTCCAAACAACCCTGCTGAACCAGTAGGGCTTTCATCTTCAAGCGCCACAGACCGAAATCATTCACTCCGGTGAACTTTTCAATCTCATAATTTGTTGAAGGCATCTTCTCCACGCTCACCGCACCAATTTGTTGTGAATTCAATACCAAGAACAAAGTATAATCCAAGGGAAGAATAAAGGACAAGGAAGAAGAGGAACACAAGAATTGGTTATAACTGCTATTCTTTCACTTTCTCTTAGAACAAGATTACAAGTTTACAAGAATAACAAATAACCTCTCTCACCCTAAATTAGTATTTGCAGCTTAGCAATGATGAGAGACTAGTATGCTATTTATAATAAAACCTAACATACTAACTAATGGGTTTTTTCCACAAGGCCCATTACACAAGCCAACTTAATAAACAAACTAACTTAACAAATTAGGGTTTAAACACTAAAACCTAATTTAACATGCTAACAACCCTAGCATCTTCGACACAAGCATGTGAACAACCTTCGACTTCATGCTTAATCCTGTCGAACCAAGAAGCTACCCTTTGACCATAATAGAATTCGATCCAATATCTCACAGAATGAATGGTATGGTAATTGTACAAATGAAAAGTTTCCTAAACATGTTATGCTATAGAAAGCGATAAATGAGTAACTTGAATGATACGACTTCAAAAACAATATCCTACCATACATCCGCAAGTTGAAACACTCAAGCTTTGGAAAATCACCTCAAAAATCTTCAAATTACCGACAAAATTCGAGTACAAACAACCAACAAAAGAATTAGAAAAACAAAACTAATATATACTATTAATTAGCCTTGGTGAGAGTGGGAAAAGGAGTGAACCAAGTGGAATAGGAACCCCACTGGTACAAAGCAGGAAAACAAAATTCTGCTATGCTCGCTTTGCGGAGCTGAGCTCGCTTAGCGGGCACATCAGAACTCAGAAAAATTAGAATTGCACCAGCTGTTTCAATCACTCGCCACTTCACCTAAATACCTCATAAACAGAAATATAAACAACATTTACAACCGTTGGGGTGCCTCCCAACAAGCGCTTGTTTTACGTCGTTAGCTCGACGCCTTTATTGTTTTGGTGTTTGGAAAGTAGCCTCCTCTCGTCATGCCATGGTGACGTCTCACCGTGCAAGCCTAAAGAAAGTGTCCTAACCAACCACTCAACAAACGTTACGGGTACAAATATATACAATAATTAAACGAACATAAAATGAAAGTATACAACTATATACACGAACAAACACATATCTACAAGTATGGAACAAATACAATTATTATCACACAAAAAGAGAAAATTGGTGAATGTTGGATTCACAAGTTGAAAAGTGAATATTTTGAATAACGAACTGGTCCAATCTCAACGTGTTTCACCAACATTCACCAACAAAGTATACTTGTATGCAAACATATACAAGTAACTATTTGGTGAACATAAACAAGTAAACATGTACAAGTAAATATATACACGTGAAACTATACAATATATACGTTATATACAAAGCTCAAAACCACGAAAACTATTGCGATGCAATCACAACCATCCCCGGCAACGGCGCCATTTTGTTGAATGCAGTATAGGGCAAGTAACAAAAAAAAGATTTGGAAATATTGATCCGAGAATTATCGTCCTCAGAGATGGAGAGATGCCATTCAACAGTTTCTACGGTTTCGAGCTTTGGTTTGAATGAGCAAAAAGTAAACAAAGATATAGACAGGAAAGGAATAAACACATTCTTAGAAGAGAAATAACTTATCAGGAATGTAAATATATTCACTCTTCACAAACATACACTTACCAACCAATTATACTCAACCAACGATACTCATCTATGTCATCACGTATCTCTCACATAAGCGTCCATCTCTGAAGCATAAACGAGATCATCTCACAACTAAGGTTATCTCTAACGCGAAGTCGCGAGAACATCCGTATTCTCGCGTCGGCGATCTCTCGCGCGCCGCTCAAACACGAAAGCATTAAGTACAGATACCCACAGTGAATGCTAGCTCTAAATCTATCTCTAGAGTTCAGAACCAACAGATTATCATCCTAGATAAGGATTCAAGAAGTTTATCTCTAAAGCAACCCAAATCCCCAGCATAGAGCAAAAATCCAGAACAACATCAGCACAGATTTGTAAAGCAAGTTAAACATAACATTATAATCGATAGATATAAATAAGATTCGAATAAATATACAAACAAAACCCAACCAAAGAGAAATACACAAAGAAGAAGAGAAATGAACCGAAAATCTCCCGGTTTGTCAGCTCCGTTCGACGCTCAATCCACCCCTAATCATCCAAATGCAACCTCCGAAGTTGTTTTCTAAGCTAATCTACCCTAAGAATGAAGGTTTGATGAGTTGGGAACAAATACCCCAAACCATAACCTAAAAATGTGATTTTTACCCCTATTTAACGAGCTGATATCTGTCATGGTCGCTCAGCGGAGGTAATCCCGCTTAGCGGCTGATAGCAAAAGTGAAATCCTGTTTTCGCCATAAGTTGAGAACCGTAACTCCGAATTGCGCCCGGTTCGAAACGTTGGAAAGCTTATTCAATGCTCTATCCAATAATGAATGAATGGAAACCAAAATGATGATTTTGGTCATCCTTAATTTTAGCCTATGGAAGTCCGCTTGACGGTGGCTAAGCGGGCTTGCACCAAAACTGCGAAATCGAAGCCGTGCCTTTGACACTTTATTCCTCAAGGCTCCAATAAGCATGAATACCTATAAAAACAAAGGAAAAACTATTAAACGATACATTAAATGAATCAAAACTCAATTATGTAATATTTACATAAAAGTTGGGAATTTATTACAAAAATGGAATGAATAGAATCGATAAGTGCCACAATTATATACTCAAAATATCGACATTTTGGCACTTATCACACTGACAGTGTAAAAAAGTTTTACACTATCAACCAATCACGACCATGAATCAGGACAAGTTAGACTGTAATTTTAAAAAAACTTATATGACATGGCAAAACGATTTGTTTCTATTGGATGACAGTGTAAAACATTTTTACACTGTCAGTGCACTACCTTTAACCTCAATTATTATATATTAAATATCATAATTTATAAAATATTTAAAAATAAAATTTTTATATTTATTATAAACTAAATTTCATTAATCATGATTCAGATGTTATTTATAGCACACGAAAATCTTCCAAAATACCAATGTATGCTAATTTAACGAACTTCGTGACTTTTATGTAGTATAGCACACGAAAATCTTTCAAAAGACTCAATTTTGCAAGTTTAACATACTTCGTGACTTTTATGTAGTATAGCACACTAAAATTTTCCAAGATACCAATGTATACATGTTTAACAAACTTCGTGACGTTTATGTAGTATAGCACACGAAAATCTCCCAAAATACCAAATTTGCAAATTTAACGAACTTCGTGACTTTGATGTAGTATAACACACAAAAATCTTCCAAAATACCAATGTATGCAAGTTTAACCAAATTCATGATTTTTTATGTAGTATAGCACACGAAAATCTTCCAAAAGACTAAATTTTGCAAGTTTAACAAACTTCGTGACTTTTATGTAGTATAGCATACGAAAATCATCCAAAAGACTAAATTTTGCAAGTTTAAAAAACTTCGTGACTTTTACGTAGTATATAGCACACCAAAATCTCCCAAAATACCAAATTTTGCAAGTTTAACGAACTTCGTGACTTTTATGTAGTATAGCACGCGAAAATCTTCCAAAATACCAATGTATGCAATTTTAACGAACTTCGTGACTTTTATGTAGTATATATAGCACACAAAAATATTCCAAAAGACTAAATTTTGCAAGTTTAACAAATATCGTGACTTTTATATAGTATAGCACACGAAAATCTTCCAAAAGACCAAATTTCGCAAGTTTAACAAACTTCGTGACTTTTATGTATTATAGCACACGAAAATCTTCCAAAATACCAATGTATGCAAATTTAACCAACTTCGTGATTTTTATGTAGTATAGCACATGAAAATCTTCCAAAATACTAAATTTTGCAAGTTTAACAATCTTCGTGACTTTTATGTAGTATAGCATACGAAAATCATCCAAAAGAATAAATTTTGCAAGTTTAACAAAATTCGTGACTTTTATGTACTATAGCATACGAAAATCTTCCAATAGACCAAATTTCGCAAGTTTAACAAACTTCGTGACTTTTAGGTATTATGGCACACGAAAAGCTTCCAAAATACGAATGTATGCAAGTTTAACGAACTTCGCGACTCTTATGAAGTATAGCACACGAAAATATTCCAAAAGACTAAATTTTGCATGTTTAAAGAAATTCGTGACTTTTAAGTAGTAGAGCACACAAAAATCTTCCAAAATACTAACGTATGCAAGTTTAATGAACTTCTTGACTTTTATGTAGTATAACACATGAAAATCTTCCAAAATACCAATGTATGCAAGTTTAACGAACTTCGTGACTTTTATGTAGTATTGCACACGACAATCTTCCAAAAGACTAAATTTTCCAAGTTTAACAAACTTCGTGACTTTTATGTACTATAGCATACGAAAATCTTCCAATAGACCAAATTTCGCAAGTTTAACAAACTTCGTGACTTTTATGTATTATAGCACACGAACATCTTCCAAAATACCAATGTATGCTAGTTTAACGAGCTTCGAAAAGTTTATGTCGTATAGCACACGAAAATCTTCCAAAAGACTAAATTTTGCAATTTTAACAAATTTTGTGACTCTTATGTAGTATAGCACATGAAAATTTTCCAAAATACTAATGTATACAAGTTTAACAAACTTTGTGACGTTTATGTAGTATGGCACACGAAAATCTACTTAAGTATAAGAGATAGGAGTGATAATAGATTAGGTCACGGGCTAGGGGTTTATGGTCCGATCTACTTAACATTTAGTTCGTTCTATCTCGTTTAATAAAAATGTCTGACTCGGACATTTTAAAAAGTCTATTAATAAATAGATTAGGGTCGTCTTTGAGGGCGTGCAAGGTGGGCTGCCGCACATGGGCTCAATTTTTTTATTGTTAAACTATAACTAAATGGGGCCTTATAAATTTTTTCCATTGTTAAAATGTGGTTAAATAAGACCTTTAATTGTCTTGTCATGGTTGAACCATAAATAATTTACACAGGGTCTCCAAAAACTTGAGACGACCATGAAATAAATTGAACTAGAGTTTATAAGAAAAACTTATTAGACTTATCAGACCGACCTATTTATATGTAATATTATTTATTATATTTAATATAATAAACTAAGTGTATATAATTAAATTTTTGTAAAATATTAAAAATCATATATATACTCATGTTTATCTATACATTAATTGTGTTGAAAAAAATTGGAAAAAAATGTATAGGCTCTAAAAAAATTCATTATCCTTAAAAAAATTAGATGTCCAGACTCTATAAAATCAATTTTTAAATAGATTAATAGGTCAAATATGTTTTTAAAAAGAACAAGTCTGATTCAAAATAAAGTCTTTGACAAGCAATCGGCCAACACTAGGTTTTAACTTGTTTAATTAGGCTTGACTGATTTAAGTAAAATTCGGCTCAACCCGGTCTATTCTCACCCACTACTTTAATAAATACATTTTATATAGAGGTGTACATTGGTTGGGTTGAATTGGGTTTGGTCTAATCGTTTTCCATCCCGTTCAAACTTCAATGGGTTGAGTTCGTCGTCCAACCCGCATTTTCATTATCAAAACCAACAAGAACCGACCCATTTATTTATGGGTTGGGTTCGTGGGTTGTGTTTCAAATTAAAAAATAATATTTTTTTTCAATTTAACACAATTCAATATACTTATTTCTAACACACAAAATGGATGAAGAATATCATATAATAAATAATAATATTCATCAACATAACATAACATTGGATAATAGTATAAAATTCCACAATACACATTATTTTTATAAAATACGTAAATTGGAAATGATATAAAAGAAAATAAGAAACAACATTTAGTCTTAGAATTACATATACTCATTGATCTACTAGTATTATTGGTGGAGAATAAAGTTTTTTTGGAAAAACTATGGTTAATACTCAGATAATAATTTTATATTTTTATTTAAAATAATAATAAAAATTAAGAAATTACTAATGTCACATAAATGGATTGGGTCAACGGGTTTGCGGGTTGCAAAACTCAAACCCGATACCCCAACCAAAATTATATGGGTTATTACAAATTGGGTTGGGTATACCCGTAAATGAACGAGTTCGAGTAATTTATGGGTTGTTCGGTTTGGGTTTGCGGGTTCGTGGGACGTCGATCCGCACCCATGAACACCCCTAATTTAATGTCAAAGTTTTCATCTCACCCAACAAAAAACCGAGATATAAATCTAACAACAATGGTTTATGTTTTTTTTAATGACGTCATTCTTTTTATTTTATTTTTCATTTACATATTAAGTCATCTATCTCTTAACCCCCAAGGGTTGGTCTAGCGGTGGAAGCTTAGGTCTTGAGAGTGTGTTCCTCTCAAGGTCTTGAGTTCGAATCCTACTAGGTGCTATCAATTCTTGTGTTGGGCCAGTTCATACAGAACTTTGTTATGGCTTTAAATGGGGTGTTGGGCCAGTTCATACAGAACTTTGTTATGGCTTTAAATGGGGCCCCCGCTAGTGGACGATGGGATTGGTCCCTCTTGGATCGATCGAGGAGAAATATCACTCAATTTACCATTTTTTTTCTTTTTGGGCCTCCAATAAAAATTATTTATTCCTTGGGGTGGGCTGACAACCGAGGAGAAAATTCCTTATTTTATTTTTTATTTAAAAAAGAAATAACCTATTACCACGATATTTAGTAATATCTGAGAGAAAAAGTGACATAATTTTGTTTGTAAACGAATCTTTGCTGTTCATCTATAAAATATCAACCACTATTACAAATATTACATTTTATGACAAATTTTCCACCTTACTCAACAAAAAGTCGAGGTAAAATTCCAAGACATGCTATGTAATTTTTTTTCAAGAAATTATCACTTATTCCCTCAGTTTAAGAAAGTAACAAAATTGAGGGGTAAACTAATTTATAATACATGCTTCGAGTCCTAGAAACTGCAGTTTTTATTTTATTTTCTTTAAAAGTGACACATTTCTTATTATTTAAGAGTTTATTTTATTATTAAATATTCTATTACCTCGTTTCTTAAATAATCGAGGGGTATGATATCCAAATTTTACTATAAAAGGACTCATTCCCTGAGTTTTACCCTAAACCTAATCACATGTCCAACTGCTCCACACTCTTAAACATCATTCTTTCAGATGGATTGTGAGACACGATTTTTTTTATTATGTGTTGTTGTTGTTCTTCTTTTTTTACTGAAAAGTAATTTCATTATGCCAAATTGGCAACAACAAAATCAACAGGTGCAATACTAGGAAGGCACTCCAACCAAAAGTTTGATCCTACAACTTTGGCCATATTAGTCATATGGTGAGCATCCACAGTAAAACATCTGCTAAAGAACATAACCGATGAACACTTAAAACTATCAAGCAAAGATCTACAATTCTCCGCAATATGATCAAGATTTGCTACAACTAAGGCTCCACCTTAAAACTCCAATATTTCAACAAACTAAGACACCACCTAATGGCAAGCAACTCTGTAATGCTCATGTCATCGCAAATAAAACTCTCTTTAGCGCTGGCTGAAAACACAGTTTTATGCTCTTGGTCTTTAACAACACAATCGAACGTGATTCCTTCCCCTTCAAAAACGCCCACATCCACCAAGACAACATACACTCCTTTGAAAATAGGAAAAACAGGAGTGGCCTGGCCTTGAATCTCCACACTCATAGGCTATTTGTTGTCTTTGCAAAACTCTGTCACACAATGCCACGCGTCACCCTCCATTGTTGAAGGATACACCAACTTTTTGTTAAACAAAGCATCATTTCTAGCTGTCCAGATTTTCCAAAAAGAAGTGCACAGAAGTTGAACACAAATTTTCTTCTTTGAACTAATAACAGACGACCCAGTCCGTAAGCTCCAAATATGGACTTTGGGTATAACAGGAAGGTTCCAAATTGCTTTCCAATTTTCTTGTGAGAATTGATTGAAGACCCATGTTCCTTGGAAGAATTATGAGGTTGAAGTAAATGATACGTAGACCGGACAGAGCAGACATCATCCTACTCATAGTGCCAAATTTGAATGTCCTCCGATAATCTCCCCGAGAGGGGAATGCTCAGGATCTTCTTTTCCTCCATTGGGTTAAACACATAGTGGACCTTTTCATAATTCTAAAAGCCAAGGTCAATGTCTATCAGCTCACACACACGTTCCACGGGAATTCGAGGCTCAGCCGAAGTAAACAGCTTGAATCCAGGGCTGTCTAGAATCCAGTTGTCTCCCTTTATCCGCACCTGTTCACCGTTTCCAATCCTTCAGCGGGTACCACTTTGAATCAACTCTCTAGCACTAAGGATATTTCTCCAAGCATATCTTGGATTATAACCCAAAGTGGCAACATAAATGAAATTATTCAGATAATACCTCCCTTTTAGAAACTTACTCAACAACGAATTCTCATCCTTAAGGAGTCTCCAATATTGTTTCCCAAGCAAGCATCGGTTGAAATCACTAATTCCAACTTAACCAACTTAACCATGCAATTTTGTCCCAACTTAACCAATGAATTTTTCTTTTACCTTCCATTGCTCCCCACCAAACCTTAGTTATCATGCCCTCAATCTCATGACAAACACTTTCCGGAAGTTTGTAATAACTCATGACATAGTTGGGGATGACTTGAGCAACCGCTTTGATAAGGAATTCTTTTCCGGCCCTCAAAAGAAACTTTTCTTTCCACCCCTTGATTTTCTTCCACACGCGCTCCTTGACCAGAGCAAAAATCTCTTTCTTTGACCTTCCAAAGACCATAGGTAATCCCAAATACTTAGCATGTTTCAAAACCGTCTTGACACCCATCTCTCGTTGGATAAAAATTCTAACATTCTCTTCCACATTACAGCTGAAAGATGATTTTGATTTTTCCCAGTTTACAACCTGACCCGAAGAGGTTTTGTATCTTTAAAAGATGGAAAGGATTCTCTGAGCCTCCAAAACATTTGCTCTAGTAAACAATAAGATGTCATCCGCGAAAAACAAGTGTGAAATGATTGGAGCATGCCTAGCCACCTTTATTCCATGAATTCCTCCATTTATGATTTCTTGCTTTAGCATACCTAAAAATAATTAGCACACAAAATGAATAAATAAGGTGAGAGGGGATCCACTTGTGGAGTCCTCTTTCCGAAATGAAAATTTTCCTAGCTTGGCCATTTAAGAGAATATGACAGGAAAGAAGGAAATACATCCATGAATCAAATCAACCAACGCCCTAGGAAACCCCATAGAGGATAATGTAGCCCCCACAAAATCCCACTCCAACTGATCATACGCCTTCGACATGTCCAGTTTTAGCTCCATGACACCTCTCTTCCCTTTTGTTTTCTTTTTTAACTAGTGAAAGCATTCCAAGGCAATGATGGCATTGTCAGTAATTTGTCTCCCTTGAACAAAAGCACTTTGTTCCTCATCTATCACCTCTGGAAGAATCTACTTCAGCCTATTAGCAATAGCATTTGTCATTATTTTCATGATCACGTTGCATAGACTAATAGGGCAAAATTCTTTTGGAGAGGAAGGATTCTTGCATTTTAGAATCAGCGCAATGAAAGTAGAGTTCAGAGGCCTAGGATCTTTGTGATTATTGAGGAAATCAAGCACCATATCAGCGACATCCAAGTTTAATATATGCCAGAACTTCTGGTAGAACAAAGTTGGAAGTCCACCCGGTCCTAGAGATTTTAGAGGATTCATTTGGAAGAGGGCCTCTTTAACTTCAAGATCCGTAAATTTGTCTTCACACCACACGATATGATTATGATTCAGTTTATTTTTTACTGACTCACAATTCTCATAAATGTGTTGCGAATTAGAAGTCTTGTAAACCTCGGTGAAATGTTTAACAAGCAGCCTTTCGCATTTATCATGTCCTTTCCACCAGTAATCACGATCATCTTTCAGATTCTTTATATAATTAATCTTCCTCCTTTGATGTTATTTTCCATGGAAGAACTTGGTATTACAGTCTCCATGATTCAGCCAAACAACCCTACTTTTTTGTCTCCAAATTATCTCTTCAAATTGCAGTAGCCTATTATGCTAGTTTTCTATAGCTTTTTGGGCCTGAATGTCCTCCTCTCTATTCCCCCATTTGGACTCATCCTTCATTAATTCCTCCATCCTAGTCATCTCCTTAGACACCATACCAATCATATACTCCTTAAAGTGATCATCCAACTATTTCTTAGCCTGTATGCGATGGTGCCCCTTCCATCTCCCTCCATTCCACAAATTCTCATTCAACCCTTCACAATTGGGGTCATTCAACCAAACTTCCTCAAAACTGAAGATATGTTTCCTTTTCTTCACAAGTTCCCCTGCATTCTCTTCCAACAAAATCCCAATAGTAGCGTGATCAAACCCATACCGCAAGAAGTGCTTGAATTTGACAGATCGAATCTATTGATGAAATTGGTCGTAGCCAATGCACGATCCAGTCTGCATTGAATATTATTAGAATTATGTCTCCCATTTGACCATGTAAGTTGGTATCCCTCGTATCTCAAATCAATCAAGCCACATAACTCTATGGTTTGACGCCCCCCGCGACAGTTGAGATAAGCACACAAATGGATGGAAAAGTAGGTTAAATTCAAGTCAAGAGAATTTCATAATTTGAGTCAAATGAGCTGGTAGAGTGAAATAAGAAAACACAAAGAATTTGACCCATTTCTCGTGTGATTCGAATCAAGTACAAAGTCTGATTCGAGTTATGAAGGCTCATGATTCGAATCAAGTGCAAAGTCTAATTCGAGTCAATTTAGACCGAGCCAAACAGAGAAATATGAGAAATTTTGTGATTCGAGTCAAGAAAGAATTGTGATTCAAATCAAATGAGACAAATGCAACCTAGAGCTGTCTGATTCGAATCAAGTGCAACTTGTAATTCGAGTCACATACTTGCATGATTCAAATCAAGTTAAAAGTGTGGATCGTGTCACAGGTTTTGAAGACTTTCAATTTTCCTTTGTTCAATTTTATTCGAGTCCTAAAATGTACATGATACGAGTCATATGAACATAAAATCTCAATTTTTCCTGTTTTTCAAAAATACTTTGAGATTTTCTTTTCCATCTAACTTTAAGGGGACGACACTTGGGCACAAAACCATCGCAAGTATCAGGGGCGGTTTTCCAAAATTGTTGTGGCAACCATAGTTATATAAGGAAGAGGGCGGTTTTCATGGAACCGTCGCTGCCTTTGTGTCGCAAATTGCTTTTTTTCTTGTTGTGATATATGGTTCTTGTTTAACTAAGTCAAGCAATCAACTAAAAATATTATGATCAAACTCAAATGCAACCAATTGAATTATGCATGCTAAAAACGAATTGATTTAAAGCTTGATTCAAAGATGTGCAATCATGGAGGAGACTCAATCACACCCTTTCTCAAAATTCACCTTAAAAATGAGGGGAAAAAATTATTAGATATTTTGCCAAGTCAATCACCTCATTCACGGCCATGACTCTCCATCAACCAATAATCTTCCTTTAAAGAATATCGATTGACTTGGAGAGATAAGCTTATACATCACCACCCTAAATCTAGCAGCCAACATTTTAGCTAAAAATTTATACGAAGATCCCACCAAAGAAATCGGTCTAAAATCTCTCAATTGAGAAGGATGCTTAATCTTAGGGATCAAGGTAAGACGCAAAACTACGAGAAGGAAATATGAAATGATGAAAAGTGGTGCTATCTATACACCAAAAATCCAACCAATTACATCTACACCGCATAAAATAAGCATATGCATGTGTTTGGGTGTGCGTCAGAAAAAAGAAAAATTAATCATTAAATATTTTAAAAAAACAAAACCGTATAGAGATACGGTGTAAGTGTCATCTCCAGTGTACAAATATCATTGCTGAATGATGAAACCAATCAAATATAATCCCCATAATATTCCGAACTAAATTCAAGAACCTTTTCAAAAAAGGAAAAGTTAACAATATTCGGATCTAAAATTTTATTACCCTCACACTAAGAAACCGCACATTCTAACTACCAGTTTCTTGTTTCTTCAATCAAAATATAAGTTTTATAAATATTTTCAATTTTTGAACTAAAGTTCTGTCATAGGTTCCATAAGTTGTTCAACCTTAACGTACAAAATTAGGGCCTAATTAAAAGTAAAGTTATCAAGACATTTTATATATTATAGCTAACTTCAAACCATCTTATTATTAGTATCATACCAGATAGATATTTCATAAATCTGTCAAACATCAAAGCATCTTAGTAATAGCATACCAAATATAAAAAAAATAGTATATGAACTATTGGCAGCAAGCAATAGGAATTTAGAAATCTCAAAGGAAACTCAAGTGCAAAAGCACAGCTAGTAATGTTACAAAATGTAGCTCCAAAAAGCCGATTTCTTGCTATAATTGTGCCATGTACCATGATTAGGCTGATGACCGCTGATCTGCTTGAAGAAGTTGTTTGGATCTATTAATTCAAAAAGGGCCACAGTTAGGCAGGAGAATGAAACAATAAAAAAGATCAAGAACATCGTTCATGATGCCAAGAATTGAAGTCTGCACTACATGTGATATTATACGGAAAAAAAACAATTTTCATCTTGCATTATCAGCATGGCTGTACTTGGTGCAATCAAACAAAGAATGATATCTAATATACATTAATTAACAAAACATTTTATACTCAAAATATACATGCATTATACATAACAACCAGACATGGTAACATGTTATGCATGTCAATTGATTCATCGTATCTCAGACAAAGTATTGAAGTAAAGGAAATAATTACACATGCATTGTACCTTACATGAGTTAATGAAAGAACAACTTACCTTCAACAAATTGAAGCCAAGATATTTTAATGGTAATTCTAGTTCTGTCTACCCTATTATCTCTTATATTATAGAGAATTGCTTGGTCTTCTAAGCTGGTTGCTAGTATCAGAATATCGCCATCTTCGGAAAGATACAATGGCACCAATGGCATCAAATAAAATCTGCGGCCCATAAATGATCGACATCAAGACTTTCATAGCTAATTTTAAGGAATTGAGTCCAAGATCCTTCAACTCCAAATTTCATCATTAGCCATATTACAAAATGAGAACGCTGAAAATGATGCGAAAAGCAAAGGCCGTTCATCAATACACAGATAATTGGGTCAACATAAGGCTTCTCATCAAAACTAAGAGGCAGATGTATCTGCCTGCATGTCTCCGTTCCGAGATCAAGAGAAATAATCACTTAGACATAAGTATCCTTGAGACAACCAATTAAGAGTGCCATTCAAGTACACACCTTCGTTCACCTGATGGCGAAATCCTATCAACTGAAAACGAACTGCAGGGAAATTTTGAATTTCTCTCCAAACATTATCACGCAGACTGAAAAATTTTGCTTCAACTATCATTAGATCGTCACTGTGAATTTTTAACATCACTATCGTATAACTGTTGGTTGAATTATCATAACCGAATGAGAACTTGAAAAATGTAGGGTCAATAAACTTATCATTAAAAAGACAGAAATTAAACCCTGGTTGTTTAGACATTGCTCTTGTGAATGGATTCCAGAAACTTAACCAAAAGGATAAATCCATATCAGAGTAACTGGGGATACATATCAATCCATTACATGAACCAATCACCTGGTGGACGAGTTCCAATGGGTAGAAATAGTTGTTGATAACGTATGAAGGGTGATCGGAGAGTTCTCTAGTAAATTGTTTACCGGGAAAGGTACGAGTCTGGCAGTCTCAGGGGGATTGGTAGTGATAAGTGCGAGGTGGGGATCTTGTGGAGATCAGTGAAGTGAAGGTGTAATTTGACAAAGTTAGGATAGTAAAGAGGGAGTTACAGAACTTATTAACACATCTCATTAGCATAACAGATTTAGCAGCAAGTAAAGAGAGTAGTTCGACGATGAGGTCGTTGGGTAAAGTTACCGGCGATGGAACGGCATTGGATGGACGGCGCCGCGGCTGAGATGAAGAGAGATTCATTTTAATACCTACCTAACTACAGCTGTTGGAGTAGTATAGCTATACAACTTTTATATTGTCAAATGAAACTATTGTTCATGATTACAAAAGGTTTTAAACAATAATTTGTCACTAAGAATGTACACAGGTTGGAATAGACAGAATTTGGCGTAACTAGTTCAAATTTTAACGGATTAGGTTCATTCTTTAGAGAGCAATTTCACAATCAAAATAGACTCAAAACAACCCGATTATTAATGGATTGAGTTGGATTCAGTTCATGGATTGTATATAAAATAAAAAATAATTTATTAATATTTTTTTTTCAAATTTTCAAAATTTTGTGGCACAATTCAATAAAATTGCACAATTTTTCAAAACATAAATTGAAAGAAACACATTATATAATGTCAAATAAAATTCTTTCGTATGTCATAACACTTAACAATTGAAACAAATTTAAAAAAACACCTCACTTCGATAAAATCCATAAGTTGAAAATAAAAAAAGTAAGTGAGCAACAACACTTAATATTAAAATTTTAAAATTTTTTTGGTCGAGTGAGTGAAAAATTAGGGCAAAAAATAGTTTGTAGTCATATATTAATTATTTTTTTAAAATAAAAATAATAATAATAAATCACTTATTTCACATCAATCGGTTGAATCAATGAGATGTTATTTCTTCAAAGAAGAGACTTCTGGCATATTTTTTTGTGAATAATTATTTTTTTTGTATTGGTGATGGTTTTTCAACTTCGTTTTGGCATGCGCATTGGATGGAGGAGGGCATTATTAAGAACCTTTTTCGTCTCTGTTTGCAATTTCTTTCTAACAGGATGTATCCATAGCCGGAATGGGGGGTTGGAAGGACGGTGTTTGGCATTGGAACGACTTGGGGATTCCCTTGCTGCCCGGGTCTGTTACTGTAGCAGCAGCGGCGCTGCATTGCATGCTGCAGCGACATCATCCTGTCTGTAATGGCAGCAAGCGCGAGTTGACGGAATAGCGGCCTTCCGGCGATAGAATTTTTTCTGTCTCCTCTTGCTTTGTGACCATTTCCAATAGTTTTTTGGCTTTCGGTTCGCCCAATCAGTTGGATTATATTTTTCCTCTCACGTGGAAGGTTGAAGTTCCTAGTAAAGTCAAAGTCTTTGGTTGGAGATGTTTCAAGAATAGGACACCTACAAAGGACTTATTAGCTTATCGAGGTATTCTCTTCCTCCTTCATCTAATCTTTCCTGTCTTTTTTGTGGTGTATCCGATGAATCCCCTCTACATTCTCATTTGTTGTGCCGTTACGCGGTTAAAGTTTGGAAGGAATTGGCTTTTTGGATTGGTATGCCTTTTTCTATAGTAGAGGATTTCAAAGAAAGTTTTAGTTGTTGGATTTCCCTTTGTAAATCTAAAAAAGAGAGGAGAGGCAAGGAGGGATGTATTTGGTTGGCTATCCTTTAGAGTTTATGGTTGATCAGGAATGAAATTATCTTTAGAAACTCTGTTTGGGTCACCTGAAATATGCTTTGGGGTTGTAAAGCGGTCTTTAGAAACTCAACGGGAATATCCAAATTCAACCATATGTGAACTTTTCTCCAAAGAAACTTCAGCTTAGGACAGAGCAACAAAACGTAATTTAAATCTTCCACCTGCAATTGACAGAAGACACAAAGCGCATCTTGGCTCTGGATGATGATACCTCTTTTTAAAAGTTATTTCCTTGTAGCCAGCCTATCTTGAAAGAGCCTTAACCAAAAATCTTCAGTTTCAAAGGGATAAATAAGAGCCCCCAAAATAATGCTTAATTCAAGTTTTTTCGATACGTCCATTCTAGTCTCTTTTAGCATACATCGAAGATAACTAACCCAGTCCCTTCTATATGCTTAATCCATATAATATTATTAATATTGGAATATATAACTTTTAGCCAAACACTTGTGTTTGCGTAGAAATATTATTTCTAAAAATAATAATCTTAAAAATAAAATTTAAAAGAAAGATATTTCTTAGTTGTATGTACACTTTACTTATTCATCCTATAAAAAAATCTTTTTTATTTTTATTAATAAAAAATGATATTTTTACTAATTTATCTTTATTTATATTGATGTATTCTCATTTTAATAAATATAAAACAAAGAATAATAATTGTAAGAGGAAAAAAAATCAAGCTACATGAACAAAAAAAATGATAATTGTATATAAAATGGAAAGTAGAAATATTATATATAAAATGTTAATAACACTATATGGATTGAAATGAAGGCATAACTTGAAAATAAAAATGAGGTTATACTTTCGTGAGTTTTAATTTTAATTACTCTGGCTTTGTAAAAGAAAAGTTTAATTATAGTGCAAGAAATTGATAGTTTATGGCGAAAATTGGCTAAATTTTCAGTTTAATTATATAATGGCGGTGACTCCGGTTTTTATGTTATAAATTTCACATTAGCATATTCAACTTTACGGACTCTTTAGTTCTTCAATTTTGTTTTTACCCTTCAAAGATTTTTAATGTTAATGTTTGCTAAACTAGGAGTTTTCTGATACACAACTTTCAATTGAAATGATATGGTTTGTTTCATCTTTTAACAAGCATATAATCATATTGTTGTCTGTAGTGATATGCAAGCTTACATTACATGTCAGTGGTGTAAACTCCGAGTAAAGACCAAACTCCACATTCCTCAAAACTAAACAACTAAGACCCTCAGCCACTAACAAAAAGAGAAAAGGAGCTAAAAGGTCCTATCGTTTCAATCTCCTTTGTATGCGATTATTTTGAGTTAGGCACTCGTTAATCAGAACAACGATGATCTGCTATGTAATGTCACAAAATGCAGCTCTATAAAGCCAATTTCCTGCTATAGTCCCGCCATGTACCATGATTAACTCTGATCTGCTGGAACAAGTTGTTTGGATCTATAATTCAAAAAGTGCCACAATTAGTCAGGAGATTGAAACAACGAAAAAGAACAAGAACTTCATCCATGATGCCAAGAATACAAGTCTATGTAACAAGGGTTGTGTTACTTATGACTAGATTCTATAACAAAACTCGCCATGGCTGTACTTGAAGAGGTGCAATCAAACATAGAATGATATCTAATATACATTAACTAACAAAACATTTTATACTCAAAATATACATCCATAACAACCAATTTCTTGACATGGTAACAACAGGTTCAGTCAATTTATACATCGTATCTCAGACAAAGTATTAGTAAAGGAAATTATCAAACATGCATTATCCAACTTACATGAGTTCATGAAAGAAAAACATACCTTCAAAAAATTGAAGCCAAGCTTTTAACATAATTCTTAACAGAGAACCAAGATATTTTATTAGTAATTCTAGTTCTCTCAGCAGTATTATCTCTTATATTATAGAGAATTGCTTGACCTTCTAAGCTGTTAGCCAGTATCAGTGAATCACCATTTTCCGAAAGATACAATGGTATCAAATCAAATATGTGGTCCCTTAAGTAATGATCGATATTAAGACTTTCATAGCTAATTTTTAGGAACTGAGTCCAAGATTCTTCAACTCCGAAGTCCATCATTCGCCATATTACAAAATGAGTTTGATGAAGATGATGCGAAAAACTGAGACAGTTCATCAATACACCGATAGTTGAATAAACATAATGAATCTCCTCCAAACCAGAAGGCACCTGTATCTGCCTGTATGTCTCAGTTTTCAGATCAAGCGAAATAATCACTTCACCACAAGTAACTTTGAAATAAAAAATAGCCAACCAATTAAGAGTTCCATTCAAGTACACTCCTTCATTCACCTGATGGCGAAATCTTATCAACTGAAAAGGAACTGCCGGGAAATTTTGAATTTCTCTCCAAACATTATCACGCAAACTGAAAACTCTTGCCTCAACTATCTTTAATTTCTCACTGTGAAATGTTAACATCACTATCTTATAACTGTTGGTTGAATTATCATAACCGAATGAGAACTTGAAAAATGTTGGGTCAATAAACTTATCAATAAAAAGACCGAAACTAAACCGTAGTTGTTTAGACATTGCTCTCGTGGATGGATTCCAGAAACTTAACCAAAAGAATGGATTAATATCGGAATAACTGAGGATACATATCAATCCATAACATGAACCAATCACCTGGTGGATGAGTTCCAATGGGTAGAAATAGTTGTTGATAACGTATGAAGGGTCATCGGTAAGGGTGATCGGAGAGTTCTCTAGTAAATTGTTTACCGGGAAAGGTACGAGTCTGGCTGTCTCAGAGGGACTGTTAGTGATAAGTGCAAGGTGAGGATCTTGTGGAGATCGGTGAAGGTGTAATTTAACAAAGATAGGATCAGTATAGAGGGAGTTACAGAACTTACTGACGCATCTCATTCGCATAACAGATTTCACAGGAAGTAAGGAGAGTAATTCGACGATGAGGTCGTTGGGGATAGTTACCGGCGATGGAGAGGCATTGGATGGACGCTGCCGCGAGTGAGATGGTGGCAGATTCATTTTAATATCTACTAGGCAACTGCAGCTGTTGAGCTACGACTGTTATATTAGAGACTATATATGAATGTTACTCAACTAATGATGTATATGATGTGTATATGATGTGTTATATATATTAAATACATTAATTCCCTAAATTTAAAAATATCTTTTCTTAATAAATAAGAATAGATAAGTAAAAATAGTTTTATATTATTCTCTAATAAAATACGCTGAATCCATCCTCTAATATAAATTGTTTTAAATTATCTTCCTTATTTGATAACGTATAAGATATTCACTTAATGTCTGTGCATGCATTTTCTTTTTAAAATATAAGATACACAATGTATTTGATTTTGAATATAAAGAAAAGATTGATTAAAAAAGTTTATTCGAATTTTTTACCAAATATATCAATTTTAAAACAATTTTTATTTGTTTAAAAATTTATGGTCATTATTGTTTTTCTTTTTTCTTATCCTTCACACAATAATTAATTTATTTTTAAATATTTGGAATTAATTTGAAACAATGTAATATACATGTGTTTTGTTTTGTGTGCTATTCAATGTATCGCTTTAATTTATTTATTTTACAAAAAAAAATTAAAAATATTATTTATTTAAATTATAATTTATTACAATTTTAAAATAATTTCCGATATAAATTTTAAAAAATAATAAGCAGTGTTTCCGATATTTTCAAAGATGGACAACAAAAAATATCTTCTTCACTTAATGAAATACGTGAACCAACAAAACAAAAACATATCTTCATACAAAAATTATAGTGGTTCATATTGATTTTGTAGAAAGTTAGGGTTTCAACACAAATTGTCCCTTCCCCTCAATTTAACATAAACTCAGAAGTTAGAGAAAAGAGGATACTTACGCTAGTGAAAAACGAAGTCCAGGGCGGCCTGAGGAAACACGGGATTGGTCTTTGTTTTCCGTTAAGCTACATAGTGGCCGAAAACAGTGGCGAAGGAGGTCCGCAACGGCAGCTTGAAAGGACAGGATGTAAGGAATATGAAAATGACTAAGTTAAAGTCAATGTCCAAAACCATATTCAACAATTACTTAACAATGTACACTAATATTAGAGCCTAGACAAACTGCAAACGAACATTAGAGCCATTAAAGGCTTCCTATACTTTCAAATTTGAGGTTTAAGTCCAAGTATAAGAAGCGTCCATATTTTTCAATTTTACAAGTATGCATTCTATAACATTCATGATGTGAAAATTTTTCATCACAAGTAAATTTCAGTAAAGTCAATGTCCAAAACCAGATTCAACAATTACCTAAGAATGTTATGAGTTCAGAGCTGGCCCAACAAGAGTGAGTGAGGCTAATAAAAAAAGTTATGGGTGGTTAGTGTGTCTTTTTGACAGCATGTGTCTATTTTGTTTTATAAATACCAGAATGTTTTAGCTTTAGATCTTTTTCCAACATAAATTTACAATAACAATAGTGATTGTTTCAGCCATCATGAAAATTAAATCTAAACAGGTTCAATGCAGATTTACCATGCAATAAAACTCGCTACATCACCTCCTTGACATTTATTGAAAGTTGAATTACTGAACCGACATGCACTGCATATAAGGAAAACATTTAGGAAAATTATGAAAGAAAAAAAATCTACTTCATAAACTTAACCAGTTAAATTTTCATGTTAACAAAACAAAGTATACCCTCTGATACACTCCGTTACCTTGTTGGTATTCTTCAGTGCAATATCAAAGATCAAATTTGCATCTATATTCTTTCCTACTTCTGATAACCTACAACAAGTTACACGATATCATATATGGATTAAATAATATGTTTGAAGGGATGTAATACCAGATTCAAGTGAGGAACATGTGTTAAGAGTTAAGACCTTCAACTCACAAAGAAATTCTGTTGAAGCTTGTACATTCGTCTTCTTATTCTTAATTGCTGTTTTCTGCATGGAATAAATTGTATGAGGAAATCCAAGAAAATAATGGAAAAATAAGTGGTTCTCTTAAGTGAGGAGAAAAACATAAATTTGGCTACGACTTAAGACTGAGTCAAGGGCAGCATGTTTAAACACCAAAGATAGAGACGCAATTGCGTACCTCGCCTCTAAGTTCTGCATAATAGACAGCTTTTAATCCACCTTGACCAATTTAATCATCCAAACTAAAGTTATTTGTAGCCTCGGCTAGTTCTTGATATGAAAACTCAGTTGGCTTTGCCACCATAATCCCTGTAAGGCCAGCAGCACTGCCAGTACCATGCCCAGAAAAGGAGCACATATGCAGCGGAATAAACATCGGATTAAGAAGAAACGACTTGATCGGTATATGATATTGAAAGGGCAAAAGGTGATCAAAATGACAAGCGGCAAAAACATGATACAATATAGTCAATGGCACTAAAAGGCACATCTACATTTAAAATTCACACAAGGAACTATCATTATTATCCGTTTAAATAACAAAAAGCACTACTAGGGATGTCAACGGGGCAGATATTGTTCGGAGGATGTTTCTCCGCTCCCCGCCCCGCCCTCAAATTTAGTCCCCATCCCCATCCCCAATCCCCGCCACGGGGGAATATTTCCCCCCATCCCCATCCCCACGGATATCTACGGAGATCGAATCTTAAGAAAATTTCTACACTTTTTGATCAAAAATATGACACTAGTATTTTGTTTTTTTTTTCCGTATTTTTTAAAACACATATATTTGCATCTTTATTTTATAAAAAAATAAAAATACATCTTGCATCAATAATAAATAAAAAAAACAAAAGAACTTGATGTTGCTAATATTTTTTATGTAAAAATAAATAAATAAATAAATAAATAAATAGTAACATAACTTGCTACCGTGCTTCCACTAATTTACTACCACAATATCGATGTCGTCCAACGCAAGTGGTTGATTATGTGTGACAAATCTATAACTTCTAATGACTCTTCATTTTCTAATACATTAATATTTTTCATGTAAAATTATATAATTATATAATATATAAAATATATAAATTAAAATATATCATCGGAGTCGGGGAATCCACGGGGACGGAGGATACTTTTCCAATCCCCGCCCCAAAGTGTTATCGGGGGAACTTTTCCCTCCATCCCCATCCCCACGGGGAAAAAAATCCCCAACTTCGGATCTCCGCACAGATATTCCCCACAGGGATCCCCATTAACAGATGCAATTGACATCCCTAAGCACTACCACTTCAGCTATCTGACATATGGCTATATTCAATCACTTCCTTTTCTTAAAACTAGTATATAACCCGCGCGTTGCGCGGTTAATCTATAATATATTATTGTCATTGTATATGAAATATTAAACTTCATAAAAAAAAATTGTAAATAATTTTAATTGAGTATTGTTATATGTAGTCTTATAAACACATACTTGAGAAAATTTTGAATTTTAAGAATAATATAAAGGATCAATTAATTATGTTTATAGGACTTTTTTCTAATGAGTTTATTTAAATCATTATTATATATGAGTTTATTTGAATAATTATTATATATGAGTTTATTATAGTGAGAATATGTTGAATTTTAAGGAGTAATAAAAAGATAGATGTAATTGTAAATAATATAGGGAATTATAATAAAATTTATCAATTACTTTGTATGTAAAAAATTTAATGATTTGTGCTTTTTTTTAATGATTTTAATGAATCAATAAATACACAAAACAACAGTTTGATTTGTTGTCATTTAAATGGTTAAAATTTATTTTAATAATAAGTAAGAAATATAATTTTAAAAATTCTAATACTCATCAATTATATGTTTAGGATAATTGAGACTATTTTTTTTAATTAGAATTTGGTACTAACTGCAAAGTTAAAAATTTTATTGGTAGATAATGACATTAATATAGTTTAATGGAGTTTTAATTTTTTTAGAGTTTCAATTTGGATTGATAAAAAATCAAAAATAGTGAGAAATATATTTTAATAAGTCATTAATGGTTAAATAGGAATGTAAAAAAAAAACTTCAAAAAAATTAAAATAAAAATTAAATATCGTCAATATACATTAATTATAGTGCAAGAATCTTGATTGCTAGAAAAAGTTTGTCTAAACGAATAAAATATTTTTTACAAAGAATAACAACATCAACTATTCCATGTTACTAAACCATAAAAATATTTTAAAGTTGAGATGAAGGAAATTATTCAAAAGAAAAACATCATAACAATTAAATGAAAATTAAATATTGTTGATATGGTTATATTCGAAAGAAATCATAAGTAGAAGAAGGAAATTAAACAAAATTAATAATATAATTGATATGTTTATATATGAACGAAAGCATATATGTGTATTATAGTTCTAGAAATTTTACATGTAAATGATTGCAAAAGTTCTTTTATTCTTAGATGCAGATAAACTTTCAAATTGAAAGACCAATAAATTTATGTGCATACTTATAACAACAACATATATCAAAATAATTATGAAAATAAAATAGGATTAAAATAATAATTAAAACTTATACTATAGAAGATAATAAGAATTTAAATCCAAAAGAAAGCATAAGTAATACCATTCTAGAATTGTGAAGAAAGAAGAAAGAAATTAAACCAAAAAAATTAAAAGTCAATACAAAAAATAAAAATATTTTAACATAAACATATGTATTACAATTTCATATGTATTACAGTTTCTAGAATTTAGATGCTTCTGATTATTGCAAGAGATGTATATTTCAATCTTCGCTCTAAAATTGTAGTTTGTAGGAGTTTGGCCAAATTAGATTCCCATTGAAATTGCAAAACCTGCAAAATAATAATTAAAAAGTATATTACACAATATAAATATGAGTATTGTGATCGCCATGTATAGCTTTTTTTTTTTAATTAATAAAAGTATCATTAATCCAAAAAACATATATATGAGTATGAAATATTTTGAATATCATTAAAATAATATTTATGAAATAGATTTAAATATGATCAAAATAATTAAATAAAATTTATATAAAAAAATATGGACATGAAATATATTTGAATACAGGTAAAAAAGATGGAACCTTCAAAGAGCTTTTGGATGAGATAAAGATAGAAAAATCAATTCTATTTTAGAATTAGGGTAGAATATTTCACCCATCAATCCCATGCTTTGTCAAATTATGCATCAAAATTTAAAATATATGTGAGAGGAAGAAAGTGAAATGAGTTTATCTATTTAAAAAAGAAAGTGAGACAAATTGATCAGTTTTAGAATAATAAACTGATATTATGGTTGGATATAAAAAATAAATTGACGGTTTCATAAAACTCTTCATTTTCTAAACTTTGAGTTTGCAATAATAAAAAAAGTGTAACTGATTTTTATTAATTAAAATAGTGAATGACCAATCAAATTATTTATTTAAATTTGTATTAATGCAATAAATAAGTGATCATAATAATGAAAAAATATAAGTTACAGAATATCAAAAAAATAGAAATAATAAATTTAAATTTAAACTGTTTCAATATTTATTTAGTTCTTCAATATTAAAAAATATTTATATAAAATTTATTTATTTTTATTAAATATTTTAAAGAAACAATTATTTCATTTTATATTTAAGTAAATAAGTTTTTATATATATATATATATATATATATATATATATATATATATATATATATATATATATATAATATATATATATATATATATATATATATATATATATATATATATATATATTATGTAAAATTATATTGTCTTTATAATAAAATTATCTAATTTTTTTTATCTTTCCTTAATAAAAATATGACGATTAATTAGACCAAAACAAATAGTATATCAAATACTATGATTTTATTTTGTATATTAAAGACTATTATAACAATATATTATATTAGAATATTTATCATTTAGTATATCAAAGATTATTATAATTTTATATTATATTAGAATTTTTTAGACTAAAAAAATAAAATTGGAAATTTGATTTAGCTTGGGAAGATTTGTAAGATTGCCGTATATTTTTTAGACTAAAAAAATAAAATTATAAATTTGATTTAGCTTAATTTCATATCTTTCCTTAATAAAAATATGACGGACTTGGGAAGATTTGTAAGATTGCCGTATATTTTTTAGACTAAAAAAATAAAATTATAAATTTAATTTAGCTTAATTTCATATCTTTCCTTAATAAAAATATTACGAAAAATTAGACCAAAAGAAATAGTATAGTATATCAAATACTATTACGATTTTATTTTGTATATTAAAGACTATTATAACAATATATTATATTAGAACATTTATCATTTAGTATATCAAAGATTATTATAATTTTATATTATATTATAATTTTTTAGACTAAAAAAATAAATTTGGAAATTTGATTTTGCTTGAGAAAATTTGTGAGATTGCCGTATATTTTTTAGACTAAAAAAAATAATATTATAAATTTGATTTAGCTTGAGAATTTTTGTGAGATTGCCACATAAGCACGAGGCTGGGGTTTTTTCTAGGGTTTATGACAACCTTAAATTTATATTAAGTATATTTCTATTTTATGTATTTTTATAATAAATATTTATTAAAATTTTATTTAGATTTTTTTATTTTCAACTATTGCATAATAGATAAAAAATATAATATTTATAAATAATATTTTTTAATAGTGCTAGATGGATATTATATTATTATTATTATTATTATTTATTTATATTATTTTTAAAATAAATACTATATTATTATTTTATTAATATTATTATTGTTATTATTAATATTATATTATTATTATTATTATTATTATTATTAGGTTTGAGAAGATTTGTGAGATTGCCGTATTTTTTTTAGACTAAAAAAAAATAAAATTATAAATTTGATTTAGCTTGAGAATTTTTGTGAGATTGCCACATAAGCATGAGGCTGGGGTTTTTTCTAGGGTTTATGACAAACTTAAATTTATATTAAGTATGTTTTTATTTTATATATTTTTATAAGAAATATTTATTAAAATTTTATTTAGATTTTTTTATTTTCAACTATTGCATAATAGATAAAAAATATAATATTTATAAATAATGTTTTTTAATAGTGCTAGATGGATATTATATTATTATTACTATTATTAATTATTTATATTATTTTTTAAATAAATATTATTTTATTATTTTATTAATATTGATGGTTTATTATTATTATTATTATTATTATTATTTTATTAATATTATTATTGTTATTATAAGTATTTTATTATTATTATTATTATTATTATTATTAGGTTTGTATAATTAAGATTTTATTCTCACGATGACATGTGGTTTAGATTGTTGTAAAGATGACATGTGGCTAGGGTTGCTATCATGACTTCTTTACATTTATATTAAGTAGATATTGTACACTTATAATTAATTTAAAAAATAAAAATAATTAACTTATTTAATTAAAATAATTATATCCTTTGGCCACCGTACATTAATTTTTTTCATTTATATAGCTAGCACATGTTTATATTTATTTAATTGCAATGCACTATTTTATGAATATTAAAATATAAATTAAATTAAATGAGTTGTATCATAATTTTAAATATTAAATTTATTTATATTAAAATTATTATTTAACAATATCAAATATATATATTCAAATAGTTTATCTTATTTAATTATTTAAGATTATATTAACTAAATTAAAATAAAAAATAACATTTAAATAACATAAAATTATATGAAGGGTGTTTTTGTCATTTTATAAATTAAACACATCTCTTTCTCTTCTATTTCTCACTTCTTTCTCTTCTACCAAACAATATATCAAATCTACTTTATTTCTCTCATACTTCTCTCTTATCACACTCTTTCTCACATATTTCTCTCTTTACAACTTCTTCCCTAAACCAAACACACCCTTAGGATTGTGTGAACAATGATTTTTGGTTCCCAATTAGAGATAACAATATTCATATTATTATTCTTCATCTCAATATATATATATATATATATATATATATATATATATATATATATATATATATATATATATATATATATATATATATATATATATATATATATATATATATATATATATATATATATTGATCAGTTTTAGAATAATAAACTGATATTATGGTTGGATATAAAAAATAAATTGACGGTTTCATAAAACTCTTCATTTTCTAAACTTTGAGTTTGCAATAATAAAAAAAGTGTAACTGATTTTTATTAATTAAAATAGTGAATGACCAATCAAATTATTTATTTAAATTTGTATTAATGCAATAAATAAGTGATCATAATAATGAAAAAATATAAGTTACAGAATATCAAAAAAATAGAAATAATAAATTTAAATTTAAACTGTTTCAATATTTATTTAGTTCTTCAATATTAAAAAATATTTATATAAAATTTATTTATTTTTATTAAATATTTTAAAGAAACAATTATTTCATTTTATATTTAAGTAAATAAGTTTATATATATATATATATATATATATATATATATATATATATATATATATATATATATATATATATATATATATAATATATATATATATATATATATATATATATATATATATATATATATATATATTATGTAAAATTATATTGTCTTTATAATAAAATTATCTAATTTTTTTTATCTTTCCTTAATAAAAATATGACGATTAATTAGACCAAAACAAATAGTATATCAAATACTATGATTTTATTTTGTATATTAAAGACTATTATAACAATATATTATATTAGAATATTTATCATTTAGTATATCAAAGATTATTATAATTTTATATTATATTAGAATTTTTTAGACTAAAAAAATAAAATTGGAAATTTGATTTAGCTTGGGAAGATTTGTAAGATTGCCGTATATTTTTTAGACTAAAAAAATAAAATTATAAATTTGATTTAGCTTAATTTCATATCTTTCCTTAATAAAAATATGACGGACTTGGGAAGATTTGTAAGATTGCCGTATATTTTTTAGACTAAAAAAATAAAATTATAAATTTAATTTAGCTTAATTTCATATCTTTCCTTAATAAAAATATTACGAAAAATTAGACCAAAAGAAATAGTATAGTATATCAAATACTATTACGATTTTATTTTGTATATTAAAGACTATTATAACAATATATTATATTAGAACATTTATCATTTAGTATATCAAAGATTATTATAATTTTATATTATATTATAATTTTTTAGACTAAAAAAATAAATTTGGAAATTTGATTTTGCTTGAGAAAATTTGTGAGATTGCCGTATATTTTTTAGACTAAAAAAAATAATATTATAAATTTGATTTAGCTTGAGAATTTTTGTGAGATTGCCACATAAGCACGAGGCTGGGGTTTTTTCTAGGGTTTATGACAACCTTAAATTTATATTAAGTATATTTCTATTTTATGTATTTTTATAATAAATATTTATTAAAATTTTATTTAGATTTTTTTATTTTCAACTATTGCATAATAGATAAAAAATATAATATTTATAAATAATATTTTTTAATAGTGCTAGATGGATATTATATTATTATTATTATTATTATTATTATTTATTTATATTATTTTTAAAATAAATATTATATTATTATTTTATTAATATTATTATTGTTATTATTAGTATTTTATTATTATTATTATTATTATTATTATTATTAGGTTTGAGAAGATTTGTGAGATTGCCGTATTTTTTTTAGACTAAAAAAAAATAAAATTATAAATTTGATTTAGCTTGAGAATTTTTGTGAGATTGCCACATAAGCATGAGGCTGGGGTTTTTTCTAGGGTTTATGACAAACTTAAATTTATATTAAGTATGTTTTTATTTTATATATTTTTATAAGAAATATTTATTAAAATTTTATTTAGATTTTTTTATTTTCAACTATTGCATAATAGATAAAAAATATAATATTTATAAATAATGTTTTTTAATAGTGCTAGATGGATATTATATTATTATTACTATTATTAATTATTTATATTATTTTTTAAATAAATATTATTTTATTATTTTATTAATATTGATGGTTTATTATTATTATTATTATTATTATTATTATTTTATTAATATTATTATGGTTATTATAAGTATTTTATTATTATTATTATTATTATTATTATTATTAGGTTTGTATAATTAAGATTTTATTCTCACGATGATATGTGGTTTAGATTGTTGTAAAGATGACATGTGGCTAGGGTTGCTATCATGACTTCTTTACATTTATATTAAGTAGATATTAAGTAGATTATATCAGTTTTGTGTTTGGTGATTGTGCTTTACAGAATAAACCACAACCAGAATTTGCATTTTTTTCCCTTCCATTCAATGAAAACTTTGTTACCAAAAGGCAAACTTGGTCAAATTCTAACACTAAACACAAAGCTAAGCTCAATTGAAAATGCAAACGATCAGATCTAGAGCAATCAAAATTCTAGGTCTACATAAAAAACCTGAAAATGAGAAAGCATGTTGTCTCAAATACCATCACTGATTTGCTGCAGCAAAATGAGCAGAATCTAATGGTGGAAGTATGGATCTGAATAAAAATTGATAAATTGAAATGGAGAAGATGATTGGAGATAGCTTACTACACTGATGAAGAGAGAAAGAGTTCCACTAGCGAACTGTTCAAGATACGAAAATCAATTCATCAACACGAATCACGAGAGATGAAGAGTATGCGATTATAATCTTCGCGGTTGCCGGAGCTACGACTCGGCGTCGCGGTGGCCGGAGCTGCTCTTTGACGGCGATCTAGGGTTTTCCATGGGGAAGAAAGACCACTCTGTGAGGTCTAGGTCGAAGCAGAAGACATTTTTTTCTTTTACAAAATCCTTTAATTTTTTTTATTAAAAATTCTCATTATAATTTATTTTGTTTAATGAATTTAAATGGTCATATTTTTTTAAATAAATAACTAGACACCACGCGAAACTTAAATTTGTCCCTACTTTTATAGATGCACATTCGGAAGCATCTTTATTTTGAAAAAAATATTATTTCTTCTATAGATGCATTTACGGAATCGTTAAAAACACAGTATTGATAGTTAAATTTATCTTATTTCAGTTAAACAATCCTTTTCGTAAATGCACCTACAAAACGTGGTGAAAATAGAGTGTTCCGTATATGCACATACGGAATTGTCTACTATATTTTCAAATCATGTTCATTTCACTCCAAAACTCAATTTAAAGTAATGCATTGTGAAGTCAATAGTAGGTAGACAAAAAAGAATACATCGTATAAATAATGTCGTTCATAATGTCGTTCATAATGTCGAATAAATCATCAAAATAACATACATAAACGTAATAAAAATATACACATCAAAAAAACAACAGCCATCACTATTGTGTATGTCGGACATCATCCTGCGCCACTCATCTGCCTCTGGCCCTGCCTCCGCGTCTGCATCCATCACGCCCTCTGGTGGCTCTGCCTCTAGCATTAAGTGCCCCAACAGTCCTGACACAATGTCTACTATACATAAATGCTTTTTGTGTCAGCCTAATCATAACATCCACCACATGCCTTTGCTCAGACCCCTCATAGGATAAACCATCTGAAATGGCTACCAGGTCCGTGTCAGCTATTTGACGATATCGGGGAAGAAGATCCTGAGTGTGGTCCAACTTAGCCTGATGAGTATGCAGAATCTCCTCGTGGGCTGATTTGGGCGGATCTCCAGGTGCGGTGGGAAGCATGTACGGGTGTGACACTCTGTTGTACCAGGTGACATACCACTCGGCACATCTCCATTCGTGCTCTACTATCGTCGCCCGAGCCTCCTCAAGAACCATGTGATGCTCCCAGTCTACAAAGACCTCCTCTAATTGCTGGCGGGTCATGGTGATATATGAGCGGGGACAATAGAGTCGCGAGGTATCCTTTGTGTGTAGTCAAACTGACACATGACGCGCTCCGGAAGATAACGTACAATAATGATCGAGGTGGTGGCCAACCATCCAGAGTATAGTGTTATCTCATCAAACGGAACCATCTCACGGTGATCAGCATAACAGTCATATCTGACGTCCTCGATAGTCATGCGATCAAGTCCGCGCATGTAAGGTTCCAGCACCTGGCTCCCTCTAAGAGGACTGAATGCACTAGCACGCAGTATGAGCTGAGTATAGGTAGGCACCTCTCCCCGGCCAATGATGTCTGGGAAGCGCTGTAGTATTCAATCTTGAAAAAAACATGGCTATTTTAATGTACACAAATATATAATAAGTATAAGGATATAAGATTGTTACCACCAAAAGGATCAGGTGCCTGCTGTAACACCCTTCTAAACTCTTGCGGCAATTATAATAATATTCAGAGTAAACATGGAACAAGTGTGCCACAATTAAAAAAAATAAACCAAATCATAAATTATCTGTCATTCTTCATTAGGAACCATCACCAAAATATCAAAACTCATGTTCAACACAGTGGAATTATTTCGAACGGAAAAGCGTAAACATCACCAATGCATAAACCAATAAAACATAATCCAAAAACCAACAAAATAGGGTATAATAATTAAACTCTAAGTCTAGTATTCTCCGGTGTTACAAATCAGAGCATGGCACCGATGCAACGGGCTAGCCTATAAGCTATCCTCACCAAATCAAGAGCCGCTACTCCTCAATCTGAAAAATGTCAACAGTAAGGGTGAGTCTCATTCACAATTAACAAGTGTTATTAGCTCATAAACAATAACATATCATAAGTCTATTATTCATTTAACTTCAATATATTCAGATTTGATAGAATAGCATCTTTTGTTGTAATTAGTCATAATTAGTTTCCTATAATTATGATGTATCATAATTATATAGTTGACCAATTGTTACACATTGATGCATATATATTCTATTCAAATCAATGAGAAAGGCACCCATTCCATTATCTTACATGGTATCAATCCTAACCGATCCCTCTCTTTAAAAATCCCTCTCTCTCTAAAAAAACAGAAGCAAACGTAAAAACGCGTTTCTTCTTCTCCCTCGTTACAGTCTGGCGCCGCACGCTTTTCCTCCCTCCTTGAAGTCTGCCGCCGCAACAGGACTACTATCCTCTGTACCGCCATCGCCGAACACGAGAACAACCCTAATCTCTTGCCTTCTGCCTCTGTTCGTGCCGCCGTCGTCGCACACCACCGTGCATAAGGACTGACGCATCTCCAATCATTGTTCCACCTGCAGCCATGTCTCATTCAGACCATTCAAACACAGTGACGCCGATACCCGCAAATCCACCGCTGATGGTGATTCCAGCCAGTCCAAAAACACCACGCTTCGAGGTTCCAAATGGGAGTTTCATCCCGCTCTTGCCGTCTCCAATATTAGGAACCACATTCCTATTATTCTTGAGATGGAAAAAGATCAATATGGTACATGGGCCGAGCTTTTCAGCATCCATGCTCGCTCACATCGAGTCCTGCATCACATCGTTCCATCTATCAGAAAAGAACCACCAGTTTTTACCGACGCCAAACATGAACAATGGTCCACTCTTGATGTCACCGTTCTTCAGTGGATTTATTCCACTATTTCTACCAATTTGTTGACCACTATTCTGGAACCCAACTCCACTGCAATGGAAGCATGGAATCGCTTGGAAAATATTTTTCAGGACAACCAAAATGCCTGAGCTGTCACTCTTGAGCAAGAGTTTTCTAACACTCGTATGGAGGATTTTCCCAATGTCTCTGCTTACTGTCAGCGTCTTAAGATGCTTTCTGATCAGTTGAGAAATGTCGACTCCCCTGTCAATAATCATCGTTTGGTCCTTCAGCTGATCTATGGTCTCCCAGAAGCTTACCGCCGTATTGCTACTTTGATTCGTCAGAGCAACCCTCTTCCGGCATTCTATCAGGCTTGTTCCATGCTAACTTTGGAAGAAGCCAGTATGGCTAAGATGGCAAACACAGGCTCTCATGCTGCTATGCACGCTACTCAGCCGGAACCTACTGAAGACACCTCTCAGCGTGGCTACCGCCGCCCAGGCAACTGTTCATGCTCCCATGGAAACCAGGGTCACGGAGGGGGACGTGGTAACCGCAATGCACCTCAGTCTGGAGCTCTTAGCGCTCCCTCAACTTGGTTCGCTCCTCCTTGGCAACAACAACAACAGTACCCAACCTGGCAACCATGGGGTTGGACTCCACCACCATGGACTATGCCACTTTGTCTGTATCCCACCTCTCATAGGACACGCCCTACCGATCCTCCTAAGCATCCAGGTATTCTAGGACATCGTCCTCAGGTGTACACAGCCTCTACCTCATCTCAGATACCGACAGACATTGAAGCCGCAATGCACACTATGTCACTCCACACTCCTGACAATCAGTGGTACATGGATACGGGCGCAACATCTCACACAACCGCATCACAAGGTAATCTTTCGTCTTATTTTCCAATGAGTAATTCAAATCAAAAAGTAATTGTTGGCAGTGGCCATGGAATTCCAATTCATGGCACCGGACAAACACAAATAACCACATCTCACCAACCACTTCACCTTAACCATGTCCTGCATGCCCCAAAAATTATTAAAAATTTAATTTCTGTGAGACGACTCACCACTAACAACAATGTTTCTGTTTCCTTTGACCCTTTTGGTTTTACTGTCTCTGATTTTCAGACGGGGATCACCCTTCTCAGATGTGAGAGTCATGGAGATCTTTATCCAGTCACCACTCCTCCCAGTTTTACCGGTCTCGCATCCAGTCTTTGGCATAGTCGTCTTGGTCATCCTGGCGTGTCAGTTTTGAATTCCCTTCGCAAAAATAAGTTCATATGTTGTGAACCTTTTAATTCTTCAGTTGTTTGTGACTATTGTGTTTTAGGCAAACAGGTTAAATTGCCATTTTTTGATTCTCAAACTACAACTTTGATGCCTTTTGATATTTTACATAGTGATTTATGGACGTCTCCAATTTTAAGTTCTGTTGGTCATAAATATTATGTCTTATTCTTAGATGACTTTACAAACTTCTTGTGGACTTTTCCTATTAGCAGAAAATCTCATGTGTTTGAAACGTTCAAGTCACTTACTCAACTCATTCAAACTCAATTTTTGCAAAAAAAGTCAAAACATTTCAATGTGACAATAGCGGTGAATATAATAATGAGCTTTTTCAAAAATATTGCACTGACCATGGTCTAGTTTTTTGTTTCTCTTGTTCCCACACATCCTCACAAAACGGGAAAGCAAAACGCAAAATAAGAATCATTAATAATATGATACGCACTATGCTGGCTCATTCTTCTGTTCCCCCTCGTTTTGGCATCATGCTCTCCACATGGCAACTTATTTGTTAAATATTATTCCTTGTAAAACACTTCATAATCAGTCACCAACACAACTTCTGTATCACCATGATCCCACCTACACACATCTTCGAGTCTTTGGTTGTCTATGTTATCCATTATTCCCGTCATCTACCATCCATAAGTTACGACCCCGTTATACTCCGTGTGTCTTCTTGGGTTATTCGTCGAATCATAGAGGTTACAAGTGTTTTGATTTGTCTAATAGAAAATTAGTAATTTCGAGGCATGTTATCTTTGATGAAACTCAATTTCCCTTCACCAAGCTACACTCCCCTTCACCTCACTCTTATAAATTCCTAGATGATGACCTTCACCCCTACCTTATACATCAGTGGCAAAATCAAATTTCACCACCTGTTGTACATAACCAACCAACACCCACAATCACAATTGACCAGCCACTACCCTCAATAAACCAACAATCATCATCTCCTACCTCTTCGATCAACACACCCACTTCAATAAACTCTCCATCACCACAACAAACTCAACCACATCCACATCCACCTATACTAACCATTACCACCCGAAGCATGAAAGGCATTGTCAAACCCCACACGATATTTAACTTCTCAATCTCTCACTCTGACCAAACCATCTCTCCCATACCTAAAAACCCCAAACTAGCCTTAGCAGACCCGAATTGGAAATCCGCAATGCAATCTGAATTTGATGCTCTTATTCAAAATAAGACGTGGGATTTAGTTCCTCGTCCTTGTGATGGACATTCATTTTGTTCGGGAAAAGGTAGCTCGTGGTCAGGCGCGCGTCCTTCATGTTCCCTCAAGACATCAGATTGCAGACATCTTCACTAAAGGACTTCCTCGCATTCTCTTTGATGATTTTCGGACCAGTCTAAGTGTCCGTGAACCTCCCGTTTCGACTGCGGGGGTGTGATAGAATAGAATATTTTGTTGTAATTAGTCATAATTTGTTTCCTATAATTATGATGTATCATAATTATATATTTGACCAATTGTTACACATTGATGTATATATATTCTATTCAGATCAATGAGAAAGGCACCCATTCCATTATCTTACAAGACTTTCAGAGAGGTATTTATCAACAACAACAACAGATATATCACCAAATATAACACTGGAATCCATCCAATCATGTTATAACAATATGCATATGTAATATACTGATACTATACATGTGGTACCAACATGGGATTAACCCATTTGACCGATCCAAAACATCACCAAAATATGGACCTACCGACACAAATTCCATACAATGGGAATTATGCCCTCCACTGATCCAACACATCACCTGGATTCATCCACCAAAATTATTTATGAATGAATGCACATATATAACATACTTACAACATCACCGATCCAATGAACAACACCGTCTCGTTATAACTCACCATTATCATCACCAATAAAGTATGTACATGTCTAAGCATCATACAAAACAAATCATTCATCACCATAATAATCACAACAATTATAACATAATCACAATTATACATTATTACACTCAATTATACATGCCAACAATACATAATTCATCCAAGTCATAAATCGAGAGTTTAAAATAAAAATCGAGCCCCCTGCCCGTTTCATCATTCCAACACATAGAATATCTCATGAGCTTCACCATGCTCGAAACGGCACCAAAAACAGGTTAACAGTTTGAAAGTTATGAAGTTTAGAAAATAAAATATTTTTCCAAAAAACTACATCGTAACCGGTTACGTCCACGAAATTATTAAAAAATTTCAGAAAACCTTCAGTGTAACCGGTTACGGGAATAGTGTAACTGGTTACGCTTGACGTAACTCTATTCGCTATTATTCTGAACAGGTTGTAATCGGTTACAGAAACAACGTAACTGGTTACGAACTCAAAAATTTCAATTTTTAGAACTTAACACTCAACGTAACCGGTTACGTAACCGATTACGGTCCCTCTTGCAACAGTACCTGCGTTTTTTACAGCATTTAGCACTTTTTCTCAATCCAATTCGTAGCAGTTCGATAATCACGCAATTTTAGAGTTAATTCCAGAGATTTCATACCAATTTATCATGCAACAAGTCCATCTAACACCACAAATCAATCACAAACGTTCAATTGCATACAACTTATGAATTTGAGCCCTAACTTCAAAACTCCAACACCTAACATACATCTCAATTGAACCAAATAATACACAGATTCAATCCTATCATCTACAACCTAATAATAAATGATAATCGAAAGAGTCCCCCCTTACCTTAGCTTAGTTCTTGGGTTCTTCCTCTTTCTCTGCTTCTAGAATTTCACGTTCTTGCTCTTTTCTCCTCTTTTGTTCTTTTGCTTTCTATTTTCCAATTTTCCTTATTTTCTTTTTTTATGAAAAATAACAAGTAACTTTAGGAAAAGGCCTAATTACTAGCACCCCCTTTTTAGTAAACACGACACTGGCCCAATTCTCTTATTTTCCATAATTTTTCAATAATCCAATAAAATGCCAATTAATTCCAATAAATAATTTAAATCCTAATTAAATTAAATAAGAGAAAATATGGGGTGTTACACTTGCCACTATCATTGCCTTCCACAAGCACCCCTCTTTGAGTCTGTAGTAGTTGTACGCTAGTACAGCCGCTCCCCAATTGTACTCTCGGATACGTGTTGTATCTGATAAGTACCTGAGATACACGACGTTTGTGTACATCGAGCTCTATTCCATAAAGAGCTGAGTGCCTATCAAATATAGAAAGTAACATCTCAGCGCTTGCTCTCAGTGTATATCCACCTCTACCTCGTCACTAAAAGCCTCATGTTCCGCACTTAGCGCCTCATGGTATCTCTGCTGCAAGAAGGAAAACCTCATGTGCGCCCTGTGGGTCTTCTCCACCTCATCAAGCGCCTCAACAGGTTCAGCTCTCAGCTCCGCAATCAACATCTCCATCGCTTCCTCCTTCGCCAGCCTACCGTGATCAAGGAGGATACCCCTGATAGGTAGATGCAGGAGGCATGCCACATCATCAAGTATGATGGTAATCTCGTCGTAAGGAAAATGAAATGAAGAAGTCTCCGGATGCCATCTCTCCGCAAATGCCATCAGCATCCTGTTATGTATCATTATGTTGCCGTCCTAACAGAGGTTCCTCGGGCCAGAAGCTGATAGTACATCCTGGAACCATGGCTAGTCAGGTTGCACAAGATTGGCAATCTTGCGGGAGTGGTTGTAGAATCTCTAGGGATCCCTCTCCTGAAATTTTAAAAAAATAAAAACGATTATTAATAATCTAAGTCATAAGCTAAAGAAAATAAATTAATAAGTAATTACCAAAGAAAACTTACATCTCCCTTCCAGATAGGCCTGGCTGCATGATCTGCATACCTAGTCAACAGGGATGTGTCTACAGGCCCCCCAGGGTACCAAACAGGCTCCTACACCGGCTTGTCCTCGTGAAGCTCCGGTGGCATAGAAGTAAAGGTAGAAGAAGTGCCTCGACGACGTCTTTGGGGGGTGGCATCTGTGAGGAACCCTTAACATTAACATCATACTGAGACTTATGTGGTGTAGTAGTAGATGGAGAAGGAACGACTAGAGAAGGCCCGGCTGGAGCGGGTGTAACGACTAGAGAATGCCCGGCTGAAGCTGGTGTATCAGGTGCATCTGCTGCAATAACGACTCCATTAGTGACCTGAGATACTATACGCACCCGTTCGACGTGAACGAGTGCATGCTATGCAGTCTTCCCATGTATATCTCTATCTGGATTGTGGGCCATAATATCTGCATTGTGATACAAATAACCTTGAGTTAGACACTGTGTATTTATAAATAAACAAGAAAAGAAAAACAAAATATTACTCTTCCGCATATGCGTCTACGGAAGTACCTTAGTTTCAAAAAAACTATGGTGCTTCCGTAGATGCATCTACGGAATGCCCTAATGTTCATCTCTTCTGTAGATGCATCTACAGAAGGTACTGAAGCGCAGAAACTCAACAATGGCGTAAGTCCACTGTTCAATCACTTAAAAACTTGATTTTGTGGCTTGATCTACGTTTTAAACAACAAAAATACCTCTAAACTATATTTCTAAACTTACTCAATCATTTCTACACCTAAATATCAAATTCTAATTTGATTTTACAAATACTCTAAAATAACTCGAAAAATAAAAAACTTACTGATTAAATAGAGTTTTGATCTTAATGGAATATGTTGATACTTGATGTTGACAATGTCGGTCGAACTCGGGAGAAAGAAATTAGAAGTTTGATATTTGGGGTTGGGAGAGTTTGAGTGTTTGAAATGTGAACAATAAGGGAGGGGAAAGGTCTGGCGCGAGTTATAACGTCAAATGCTTCCGTAGATGCATCCAGGGTCGTATGTGCATTTACAGAATAAAACAACATTAAACAAAAAAATGTACTTCCGGAACTGGAGGACATTTTTGCCAAATCGGTGGTGCGTGAGAGATGCATGGGGTGAGGTAAGAAATTTTCTAACTAAATTTATTGGTAAGTGAAGGTTTGATCAAATTTCTCATGGGTGAAGCACTATAAAGTATAAACAAAAATTAAGGGTCATTAGATTAATCAAACTCGCAAATTCTATTGTAGATTTATCACACTAGACTATACTTCTCCTCTTTCTTATCGTTTCCTTGTCTTTCTCTCAGACTCTTCATTCCTTTCTCTGGTTCCAAATCTAAATTTGTTTTAGAAAAATTGAGAGATTATTCGGTTAACATCTCATAAATATATATTCTGTCAATGTTTTTTATTCATTTAATTGTATCAAATTTGATAAACTATGTATTTTTAGAAATTAGGTTTTCAAAGAGATGAGTGAAGTTTTGATGAAATCTATCATTAACTAGTAAGATCCTAAATTAATTACAATCCTATAGTTTTTAAAACGAAACAAATGAATAATGTCTTATGGAAAGTGAGCATAGTGGGAAGTGGGTTCTTTGATTAAATTTATTCATATATGCTTCTATATTTTTTTCTATACTTAGTATAATGCTATTAGACAACAATAAGTTACTTGTAGGTCATGGAATAAAAGGTTTGGTGTATTAAAATGGAGATCCTGAAATATAAGTTTTAGACCATAATTTTGTCTTACTAAGATGTTGAAGTGGGTGAAAATAGTCATAATAAGAGATTGGTTGTTTTGTTTAGAGCTATCACCCAAATCTTAGGAGAATACTAGAGAGATGATGATGGGCGGCGGTCCATAATGGGCGGCAGTGCAGTGGAATGGGGGTGGAATACGTGTTCCTTTTTTTATTAATTCATCTAAATCATTAAATATATTTTAGGGTCATGCTAACATGTGCCCTAAGGGCACATGTTAAGATACTATAATTAGAAAAAGTTAAAAGTAATTAAATGCAATAAAATCATATTTAAAGTTTCGATACATTGAATGCACGCGTTCCAAGAAAATATTTCTATAAATATCTTATTATCTTGTACCCCTAGGGCACATGTTAGCTTTTCCCTATATTTTAAATAAATATAACGTTTTATGTAAGTGACCCGTCACTTAATTGATGGTTCATTTTAGATGCAGTCAAATTTATTTTCTTGAAAAATAATAATTTGTTGTATATACAATACATCTTAATAACACTATCAAGAAATTTTATGTTGTTTATTAAATTATAAATTTTTATTGATATTTATTTTCTAATTTCATATTTAATATTAAATTTTGAAAATAAATAAATTTGTTTTCCTATGTGTTACTTCTGCGGTTAACTCTTATGGAGGTAGGTATTTTCAGAGACGATAAAGCTTGCCACATATGTAGTTTTTGCAATTTTATTGGTGTCGGGAAGGATAAACACCAAAACCAGACTCCAAAAGTTTGGTATTCTGACTGACCTGATGTGTGTTTTTTGTTCTGAGCAGGAAACCCTTTATCACCGCTATTTTGGCTGCAGCTGGACTAAAGAAATTTGGTCTAATTTGTTAAATTGGATTGGATACCATCGTACACTTGGTATATAGCAACATGAGAAGACTTGGCTCACCATGGAAGCTAGTAAAAAGGGATGGAGAAGACAGATCCTTAAGGTTGCTGCACCAGAGCTGGTGTATGCTATTAGGCAGAACCAGAATTCTATCATTTTTGCTCAAGACAGTCACGATTTACACGTACTTGACAAAGTCAAATTCATTATGTGCTAGGATTAGGACTCTTACTACACATTTTGAAGAAAATACTCTTTGCATATAGTAATTTGCTTTTCTTGAAACCTGGATCTTTGGATTGGTATGTACCTCAATGTTTTTTGGCAATAAAATTATTATTTGATTCCAAATATATATATATATATATATATATATATATATATATATATATATATATGTATATATATATATATATATGTATATATATATATATATATGTATATATATATATATATATATATATATATATATATATATATATATATATATATATATATATATATATATATATATCATAATATTGTTTTTTTTTAATATAAACATTTCACTTATAAACATAAACATAATATTGTTTTATTAGTACTTATAATTTTTTAAACTATTTTTATATTGCTTATATATTTTTCTATATTTTTTTATAAAAATAATACTGTTTTATAAAAATAGTAATTCTTGGAAATATTAGTTTTTATTATTAAAACATAAAAATATTAGTTTTTATTATTAAACAACACCACAATTCAACAAATATAAGTAAACATCTTAAAGAAAAAATAGAAAAAAAAATGTACCTTGGATGAAAACACAACAATATAGATTTGAATTTTTTTTTGGTTGCTTTGAATAATATAAATAGTATCTAAAATTAAAAAACAAAAAAATAAATATTATTAATAAATATTTTATATAAACTAAAATATATAAATTGGATAAATAAACTAAATAAAAAATTATTACTTTAAGTGTTTGCTAGGAGGAAATGATAACAAAGAGAAGAAAAATAAAGGATATGAATATATGAGAAATGGAGAAGAAATGATATGAAGATGGGAGAAATGGAAGAAAGTGAAGTGGATGGGAGAAAATGAAGAGAAGTGGGTAATTATGATATTGAAGTAGATGGGAAAAAGTGAAGCAAAGTGGATAATTATATGGTGCAATCGGTGAGGGGGCAGTCCCTCACAAATTGTAAACACCTTTTTAGATCCAACTAGCACGCTGCACAAGAAATGGTTGATGGGACAATTGATCAACATCTGCGAGGGGTAGCCCCTCACTGATTACAAAGTCAGAATTTGCAAGGGGCTCCCCCTCACTAATTGCAAAGCGGTAAAAATTTATAAATACAAAAATCCCTCTTTTTATTTTGCGAGGGGCACCCTATCACTTATTGCTTTTTTAATTTTGTTTTCTGATTGGAGGTTTGCGACGGGGTAACCACCAAGTAATGTCAAAATTTAGTGAGGGGTTAACCACCTCACAGATTCCTCTAGCTATACAACCTTTTTCTTGTAGTGTTTTAGCTACAAATTTATACGAAGATCCCACAAAAGAAATCGGTCTAAAATCTCTCACTTGAGAAGGAGGCTTAATCTTAGGGATTAAGATAAGACACAAACCTACGAGATAGAAATGTAAAATGATGAAACCAATCAAATATAATCCCTTAATATTGAACTTGTATGATACAGTAGAAACCACAGTCATGACTCAGTCAGTAAATTGTCGTAGACAGCCTACCTCACTCAAGATCTTTTCTAACGTATTCCAATCCACCGTATCGTATGGTTTTTGAATATCCATCTGTAATAAGCACCTTGGGGAGATTATTTTCTTTTCATAGCCTTTGATCAACTCATAGGTGAGGATAATATGATTGTGAATTTTTTGTCCTTTTACAAACGCAACTTGATTATCCCCAACTATCACCCCTAGAACCTTACTCAATCGATTAACTAACACTTTTGAGATGATTTTATAAAGAGTACTACAATAGGAATTCGGTCGATAGTCTTTTATCTCTTTAGAACCACTATGTTTTGGAATAAGAGTGACAGTTGAGCAGTTCACAGCTTTATACATTCGATTATCTATGAAGAAATCTTGAATGGCTTCTACCACATCCTCTTTTTAATTATCTGCCAAGCTTGTTTGAAGAAATACACCTCAAATCCATCCAATCCCAGCGGCCTATCATTGCCAATGCTTTTTAGGGCAGCAGTAATATCTTTTTCTGTAATAGGCTCGATTAGCATGTCCCTCTGGGTTGTATTCAACTGGCTGCCTTCTCGCATTGCACTAGTGTCGACAGCTTCAAGATCTTTCAAGTTATCTCCCATCAGATTGTTGTAGAATGCTAATACTTTATTCTCCATCTACTTTTGGTCTGTAGTATATGTACCACCTCCCTTTTGGATTTTCTTCATATTCTTGAATTGTTGTTTTAACTTGACGGAGGCATGGAAGTACTTATTGTTTCCATCATTTTGTCTCAACCAATCGATTTTCGCCTCTTTGTTTCAACATACTTTCTTCCCTATCCTGCCAATTAAGAAGATCTTTAGAATGTTCCTTTACCTTCTCAATCTTTTCTACATTCATTTTGTCAATTACTAGATCATTTTGAGCATTGAATAGTTTCTTTCTTGCTTGTGCAATTTTGCTGGAGATATCAGACATAGGTTTACTCAGCTTCTTAATGTGGGGTTGTAATCTTTGTAATTTCTTCCAAACAACAAACATTGGCCTCCCTTCCAAGGGCATATTCCAGCTATTCTTGACAGTTTCCTCAAAGTTATCCAAATCAGCACTACAACTGATGAATTTAAAACTCTTGTTTGCCTTTGGCTCCTGAACATGATCATTCAGAACAAGCATAGAATGGTCAGATATACTGGAATTCATATTGGTTAGAGTCATGGGCGGATCCATGTACAGGCACACAGTGTGGCTAAAGCCACACCAGAATTTTCTCTGAGTAGAGTAACTCATTATGCTATATAGTCACTTTTACAATTAAAAATACATGTGAATGAAAGTACAAGATGATCCCATGTATTATTTGAAGGAAATTGGTTTTTCAATGTGCAGATTATTTCTTCTTTTTTAACTTTTTCCTTTCACATTTGGGTATTTATTCAAAATTATTTTTGCCAATATAGTAAAGGTCTGGGACGCATGAGAGAGAAGAAGTAGAACATAATGTAGAAATTGAATGGTCAAGTACATTCGTAAATGAGTGTTTTAATCCCATTTTTTTTGTTTTAATCCAATGACTATATATATATATATATATATATATATATATATATATATATATATATATATATATATATATATATATATATATATATATATATATATATATATATATATATATATATATATATATATATATATATATATATATATATATATACTTTTAAATCTTTGCGTAAAATTTGTGGAAACAAATAAATACAATACATTTGATATGATTTATAAGCTTCTAAAGTTGATTTTAGTCTTGACGATACTAATCGCAAGTCTGGGACATGTTTTTTTAGCTATGAAATTTGTGAATAGTCAGCTATATAACAAAATGAATAATCAGTAAGTAAATGACCATCCGGTAACTCTTATAGAAAGATATATTTTTTAAATAATTGAAATTTGACTGATGTAATTTTAGCTCATTTTAAAAAATATATATGATAGATTATTTTCATTGTAAATGTATTGCATTAAATAATATAATTTCTTATTTTCAGTATAATTTAGTTCATAATTTCTTTCACGTTTAGCCACACCAGTATATAATATTTAGATTCGCCCCTGGTTAGAGTGGTTCTCATAAAACGGCCATTGTTACCTCATTTATTTTTAAATTTTTTCCTCTCAATCATTCTTCATTTATTATTAGTCAAGTTTCCTTATTTTCCTCTCAATCATTCTTAATTTTATTTAGAAACTTTACAAGTAAAACTCTCTTTTCACTTTCTGTTTTACGAAAGACTAAATGAAACCTTGTCTAACAACTTTGATCAACCTTAACATTCAAAATTGGAGCCTAACTAGAAAGTATAGTTATCAAGACATTTCAAAAATTATTCTAAGTTGAAACCATCTTATTAATAACATCATACAAGAAAGACGTTTCATAAATCACTCTAACTTCAAACCATCTAAGTAATAGCATATCAAAATATAAAAAAATATTCTATAAACTATTCGAATACAGCAATAGGAATTTAAAAATCCAAAAGGACCACAGTTAGTCAGGAGAATGAAACAACAGAATAGAACAAGTATCCAACTTATATATCGTATCTCAGACAAAGTATTAGTAAAGAAAATAATCAAACATGCATAATCCAACTTACATGAGTTCATGAAAGAAAAACTTATCTTCAAAAAATTGAAGCCAAGCTTTTAACATAATTCTTAACAGAGAACCAAGATATTTTATTAGTAATTCTAGTTCTCTCAGCAGTATTATCTCTTATATTATAGAGAATTGCTTGACCTTCTAAGCTGTTAGCCAGTATCAGTGAATCACCATTTTCCGAAAGATACAATGGTATCAAATCAAATATGTGGTCCCTTAAGTAATGATCGATATTAAGACTTTCATAGCTAATTTTTAGGAACTGAGTCCAAGATTCTTCAACTCCGAAGTCCATCATTCGCCATATTACAAAATGAGTTTGATGAAGATGATGCGAAAAACTGAGACAGTTCATCAATACACCGATAGTTGAATAAACATAATGAATCTCCTCCAAACCAGAAGGCACCTGTATCTGCCTGTATGTCTCAGTTTTCAGATCAAGCGAAATAATCACTTCACCACAAGTAACTTTGAAATAAAAAATAGCCAACCAATTAAGAGTTCCATTCAAGTACACTCCTTCATTCACCTGAGGGCGAAATCTTATCAACTGAAAAGGAACTGCCGGGAAATTTTGAATTTCTCTCCAAACATTATCACGCAAACTGAAAACTCTTGCCTCAACTATCTTTAATTTCTCACTGTGAAATGTTAACATCACTATCTTATAACTGTTGGTTGAATTATCATAACCGAATGAGAACTTGAAAAATGTAGGGTCAATAAACTTATCAATAAAAAGACCGAAACTAAACCGTAGTTGTTTAGACATTGCTCTCGTGGATGGATTCCAGAAACTTAACCAAAAGAATGGATTAATATCGGAATAACTGAGGATACATAACAATCCATTACATGAACCAATCACCTGGTGGATGAGTTCCAATGGGTAGAAATAGTTGTTGATAACGTATGAAGGGTCATCGGTAAGGGTGATCGGAGAGTTCTCTAGTAAATTGTTTACCGGGAAAGGTACGAGTCTGGCTGTCTCAGAGGGACTGTTAGTGATAAGTGCAAGGTGAGGATCTTGTGGAGATCGGTGAAGGTGTAATTTAACAAAGATAGGATCAGTATAGAGGGAGTTACAGAACTTACTGACGCATCTCATTCGCATAACAGATTTCACAGGAAGTAAGGAGAGTAATTCGACGATGAGGTCGTTGGGGATAGTTACCGGCGATGGAGAGGCATTGGATGGACGCTGCCGCGAGTGAGATGGTGGCAGATTCATTTTAATATCTACTAGGCAACTGCAGCTGTTGAGCTACGACTGTTATATTAGAGACTATATATGAATGTTACTCAACTAATGATGTATATGATGTGTATATGATGTGTTATATATATTAAATACATTAATTCCCTAAATTTAAAAATATCTTTTCTTAATAAATAAGAATAGATAAGTAAAAATAGTTTTATATTATTCTCTGATAAAATACGCTGAATCCATCCTCTGATATAAATTGTTTTAAATTATCTTCCTTATTTGATAACGTATAAGATATTCACTTAATGTCTGTGCATGCATTTTCTTTTTAAAATATAAGATACACAATGTATTTGATTTTGAATATAAAGAAAAGATTGATTAAAAAAGTTTATTCGAATTTTTTACCAAATATATCAATTTTAAAACAATTTTTATTTGTTTAAAAATTTATGGTCATTATTGTTTTTCTTTTTTCTTATCCTTCACACAATAATTAATTTATTTTTAAATATTTGGAATTAATTTGAAACAATGTAATATACATGTGTTTTGTTTTGTGTGCTATTCAATGTATCGCTTTAATTTATTTATTTTACAAAAAAAAAATTAAAAATATTATTTATTTAAATTATAATTTATTACAATTTTAAAATAATTTCCGATATAAATTTTAAAAAATAATAAGCAGTGTTTCCGATATTTTCAAAGATGAACAACAAAAAATATCTTCTTCACTTAATGAAATACGTGAACCAACAAAACAAAAACATATCTTCATACAAAAATTATAGTGGTTCATATTGATTTTGTAGAAAGTTAGGGTTTCAACACAAATTGTCCCTTCCTCTCAATTTAACATAAACTCAGAAGTTAGAGAAAAGAGGATACTTACGCTAGTGAAAAACGAAGTCCAGGGCGGCCTGAGGAAACACGGGATTGGTCTTTGTTTTCCGTTAAGCTACATAGTGGCCGAAAACAGTGGCGAAGGAGGTCCGCAACGGCAGCTTGAAAGGACAGGATGTAAGGAATATGAAAATGACTAAGTTAAAGTCAATGTCCAAAACCATATTCAACAATTACTTAACAATGTACACTAATATTAGAGCCTAGACAAACTGCAAACGAACATTAGAGCCATTAAAGGCTTCCTATACTTTCAAATTTGAGGTTTAAGTCCAAGTATAAGAAGCGTCCATATTTTTCAATTTTACAAGTATGCATTCTATAACATTCATGATGTGAAAATTTTTCATCACAAGTAAATTTCAGTAAACTCAAGGTCCAAAACCAGATTCAACAATTACCTAAGAATGTTATGAGTTCAGAGCTGGCCCAACAAGAGTGAGTGAGGCTAATAAAACAAGTTATGGGTGGTTAGTGTCTCTTTTTGACAGCATGTGTCAATTTTGTTTTATAAATACCAGAATGTTTTAGCTTTAGATCTTTTTCCAACATAAATTTACAATAACAATAGTGATTGTTTCAGCCATCATGAAAATTAAATCTAAACAGGTTCAATGCAGATTTACCATGCAATAAAACTCGCTGCATCACCTCCTTGACATTTATTGAAAGTTGAATTACTGAACCGACATGCACTGCATATAAGGAAAACATTTAGGAAAATTATGAAAGAAAAAAAATCTACTTCATAAACTTAACCAGTTAAATTTTCATGTTAACAAAACAAAGTATACCCTCTGATACGCTCCGTTACCTTGTTGGTATGCTTCAGTGCAATATCAAAGATCAAATTTGCATCTATATTCTTTCCTACTTCTGATAACCTACAACAAGTTACACGATATCATATATGGATTAAATAATATGTTTGAAGGGATGTAATACCAGATTCAAGTGAGGAACATGTGTTAAGAGTTAAGACCTTCAACTCACAAAGAAATTCTGTTGAAGCTTGTACATTCGTCTTCTTATTCTTAATTGCTGTTTTCTGCATGGAATAAATTGTATGAGGAAATCCAAGAAAATAATGGAAAAATAAGTGGTTCTCTTAAGTGAGGAGAAAAACATAAATTTGGCTACGACTTAAGACTGAGTCGAGGGCAGCATGTTTAAACACCAAAGATAGAGACGCAATTGCGTACCTCGCCTCTAAGTTCTGCATAATAGACAGCTTTTAATCTACCTTGACCAATTTAATCATCCAAACTAAAGTTATTTGTAGCCTCGGCTAGTTCTTGATAAGAAAACTCAGTTGGCTTTGCCACCATAATTCCTGTAAGGCCAGCAGCACTGCCAGTACCATGCCCAGAAAAGGAGCACATATGCAGTGGAATAAACATCTGATAAAGAAGAAACGACTTGATCGGTATATGATATTGAAAGGGCAAAAGGTGATCAAAATGACAAACGGCAAAAACATGATACAATATTATAGTCAATGGCACCAAAAGGCACATCTACATTTAAAATTCACACAAGGAACTATCATTATTATCCGTTTAAAGAACAAAAAGCACTACCACTTCAGCTACTGACATATTGTGTTTGGTGATTGTGCTTTACAGAATAAACCACAAATTGCATCTTTTTCCATCCATTCAATGAAAACTTTGCTACCAAAAGGCAAACTTGGTCAAGTTCTAATACTAAACACAATGCCGAGCACAATGCTAAGCTCAATTGAAAATGCAAACGATCAGATCTAGAGCAATCAAAATTCTAGGTCTACATAAAAAACCTGAAAATGAGAAAGCATGTTTTCTCAAATACCATCACTGATTTGCTGCAGAAAAATGAGTAGAATCTAATGGTGGAAGTATGGATCTGAATAAAAATTGATAAATTGAAATGGAGAAGATGATTGGAGGTGGCTTACTACAATGATGAAGAGAGAAAGAGTTCCACTAGCGAACTGTTCAAGATACGAAAATCAATTCATCAACACGAATAACAAGCGATGAAGAGTATGCCAATATATTCTCGTGGTGGCCGGAGCTATGACTCGGCATCGCGGTGGCCGGAGCTGCTCTATGACGGCGATCTAGGGTTTTCCATGGGGAAGAAAGACCACTATGTGAGATCTGGGTCGAAGCAGAAGACATTTTTTCTTTTACAAAATCCTTTAATTTTTTTTATTAAAAATTCTCATTATAATTTATTTTGTTTAATGAATTTAAATGGTCATATTTTTTTAAATAAATAACTAAATCACAATTTCTCAATATATCATAGATCTTTTAGACACCACGCGAAATTTTAAATTTGTCCCTACTTTTATAGATGCACATTCGGAAGCATCTTTATTTTGAAAAAAATATAATTCCTTCTGTAGATGCATTTACGGAATCGTTAAAAACACATTATTGATAGTTAAATTTATCTTATTTCAGCTAAACAATCCTTCCGTAAATGCACCTACAAAACGTGGTGAAAATAAAGTGTTCCGTAGATGCACATACGAAATTGTCTACTATATTTTCAAATCATGTTCATTTCACTCCAAAACTCAATTTAAAGTAATGCATTGTGAAGTCAATAGTAGGTAGACCAAAAAGAATACATCGTATAAATAATGTCGTTCATAATGTCGAATAAATCATCAAAATAACATACATAAACGTAATAAAAATATAGACATAAAAAAAAACAACAGCCATCACTATTGTGTATGTCGGACATCATCCTGCGCCACTCATCTGCCTCTGGCCCTGCCTCCGCCTCTGAGTCCATCACGCCCTTTGGTGGCTTTGCCTTTAGCATCAAGTGCCCCAACAGTCCTGACATAATGTCTACTATACAGAAATGCTTTCTGTGTCAGCCTAATTATAACATCCACCACACGCCTCTGCTCAGACCCCTCATAGGATGAACCATCTGAAATGGCTACCAGGTCCATGTCAGCTATTTGACGATATCGGGGAAGAAGATCCTGAGTGTGGTCCAACTTAGCCTGATTAGTATGCAGAATCTCCTCGTGGGCTAATTTGGGCAGATCTCCAAGTGCGGTGGGAAGCATGTACGGGTGTGAAACTCTGTTGTACCAGGTGATATACCACTCGGCACATCTCCATTCGTGCTCTGCTATCGTCGCCCGAGCCTCCTCAAGAACCCTGTGATGCTCCTAGTCTGCAAAGACCTCCTCTAATTTCTGACGGGTCATGGTGATATATGAGCGGGGACAATAGAGTCGCGAGGTATCGTTTGTGTGTAGTCAAACTGACACATGATGCGCTCCGGAAGATAACGTACAATAATGATCGAGGTGGTGGCCAACCATCCAGAGTATAGTGTTATCTCATCAAACGGAACCATCTCATGGTGATCAGCATGACAGTCATATCTGACGTCCTCGATAGTCATGCGATCAAGTCCGCGAATGTAAGGATCCAGCACCTGGCTCCCTCTAAGAGGACTGAATGCACTGGCACGCGGTATGAGCTCAGTATAGGTAGGCACCTCTCCCCGACCAATAATGTCTGGGAAGTGCTGTAGTATTCAATCTTGAAAAAAACACGGCTATTTTAATGTACACAAATATATAATAAGTATAAGGGTATAAGATTGTTACCACCAAAAGGATCAGGCGTCTGCTGTAACACCCTTCTAAACTCCTGCGGCAATTATAATAATATTCAGAGTAAACATGGAACAAGTGTGCCACAATTAAAAAAAATAAACCAAATCATAAATTATCTGTCATGCTTCATTAGGAACGCATCACCAAAATATCAAAACTCATGTTCAACACAGTGGAATTATTTCGAACGGAAAAGCATAAACATCACCAATGCATAAACCAATAAAACATAATCCAAAAACCAACAAAATAGAGTATAATAATTAAACTCTAAGTCTAGTATTCTCCGGTGTTACAAATCAGAGCATGGCACCGATGCAACGGGCTAGCCTATAAGCTATCCTCACCAAATCAAGAGCCGCTACTCCTCAATCTGAAAAATGTCAACAGTAAGGGTGAGTCTCATTCACAATTAACAAGTGTTATTAGCTCCCAAACAATAACATATCATAAGTCTATTATTCATTTAACTGCAATATATTCAGATTTGATAGAATGTCATATTTTGTTGTAATTAGTCATAATTAGTTTCCTATAATTATGTTGTATCATAATTATATAATTGACCAATTGTTACACATTGATGTATATATATATATATATATATATATATATATATATATATATATATATATATATATATATATATATATATATATATATATATATTCTATTCAGATCAATGAGAAAAGCACCCATTCCATTATCTTACATGGTATCAATCTTACACCACGCTTCGAGGTTCCAAATGGGAGTTTCATCCCGCTCTTGCCGTCTCCAATATTAGGAACCACATTCCTATTATTCTTGAGATGTAAAAAGATCAATATGGTACCTGGGCCGAGCTTTTCCGCATCCATGCTCGCTCACATCGAGTCCTGCATCACATCGTTCCATCTATCGAAAAAGAACCACCAGCTGTTACCGACGCCAAACATGAACAATGGTCCACTCTTGATGTCACCGTTCTTCAGTGGATTTAGTCCACTATTTCTACCGATTTGTTGACCACTATTCTGGAACCCAACTCCAATGCAATGGAAGCATGGAATCGCTTGGAAAATATTTTTCAGGACAACCAAAATGCCCGAGCTGTCACTCTTGAGCAAGAGTTTTCTAACACTCGTATGGAGGATTTTCCCAATGTCTCTGCTTACTGTCAGCGTCTTAAGATGCTTTCTGATCAGTTGAGAAATGTCGACTCCCCTGTCAATAATCATCGTCTGGTCCTTCAGCTGATCTATGGTTTCCCAAAAGCTTACCGTAGTGTTGCTACTTTGATTCGTCAGAGCAACCCTCTTCCGGCATTCTATCAGGCTCGTTCCATGCTAACTTTTGAAGAAGTCGGTATGGCTAAGATGGCAAACACAGGCTCTCATGCTGCTATGCACACTACTCAGCCGAAACCTACTGAAGACACCTCTCAGGGTGGCTACCGCCGCCCCATCATCCGTTCTCGCTCCCGTGGCAACCAGGGTCACGGAGGGGGACGTGGTAACCGCAATGTGTAACACCCCTTTTTATACCCCAAAATATTTAACATATAATCAGAGAATAACATGCATATAATTCAAAAGGGCGTCACATTGATGATTTTAGAAGAACTAAAAACCTTAAAAAAAACTGACAGCATTTATCTACACAGCACAATACTCCTGGTCATTTTAATAACACTCAATATCAAATCACAATTTAACTTGGATATGCATTCACAGCGGAAATATATGATACTCATGTGATTTATAATGATTCATGTCCCATACCATGATCATACATTGACTAGTAGTCTCAATTCAACATAAAACATAATCAAAAGGTTTGGCTTGTAAGCCTCTCAAAAGACATGTAACCAATAAATAAGTTCACCAGTCATAGCATAATACATACACAACATAACATGAGTTCAATACACCTAGTCTACCCAGTGTTACATGACCAGAGCATCGACTCACTACCTAGTCTCCAATAACCAAGGAAGAACCTCCGGCTAGGTCACACGCGGCTACTAAACTCCAGAACCTGCATGTCGCCAAACGAGGGCAACATTAAAACAGAAGGGTGAGAATACAAACCATTATGAAGAAAGTATAACGGAATACAATAGTTAAATTAATAATTTTAAAAGTTGATCACATCGAACATAATCATGTAAATAATAATAAGACAATATATATTTCACATATTAACAAGTAACCAACAAGTACAAGGGAAGTATCGATTTGTTACCAATATTATATTCTCAATTATGCACACAACTACAATGAATCACATAGCCACGTAGGTAACCAAACATGTACTCAAACATTCACTCATTGCAATCATTAATCTCAAAACACATGTCACAACACTATCAAAGCACATAATCAAATATTACGTAAATCTAATGTGACTCAATGCAAGATATGTGACACTATGCATGTGGTACCAAAATGTGAACCCAATGTTTCACCGCTTTCCGATTCAATATCTAGAATCCAAGCCACGCTTCCGATCCGGACAAGATCAAAGCCCACCAAACGTAAACATATAGTTTACCGCTTCCGATTCACTTTAGAATCTAAGCCTCGCTTATGTTTCAAAGCAAACCACCTTTGTTTCAAGGCATCCATGATATGAATGTATGTACAATGTAAATCAACATATGCAATTAAGATCATCTCTACCATCTTAATATTTAGCATATCACAATAATTCACTCAATGAATTATCCACAATATTGTACACAACATTCTCATCACATAAGCATTATTCTCATATAATAGTCAACACACACATTTCAATCCACCATTCTAATTAACACTAGTAATTCTCACTATCATATACTAACTCACATTTTGTCAATTTTATGTGATTCACTCACTTTCATATGAACCAATAAGTCATTAGTATTTATCACCTAACTATATTTCTAACTTTAATTTTAGGACCATAATAGAATTACAATCCAATTAGTATCTTTATTATGGACATATTAGTTTACATAAAAAAAATCAATTTCATGCAAACATGCTTATTTACTAATTAGTCTAAACATATATGTGTACATTATCCATTCTCATTAATGACTTATAAGGCATTTCACGGTTCATTTTGCATTACCATCTACCAACAGTAGCCGTGTGGTCATCTCGTTTTTCCCTAGGCCACTAGCCAGCATCATGAAGTTTCCATTCATAGGTGAGGGAGTAGTCCATATTTTGGTCTCTAATGCTATTAGACTTTATTAGCCAGGTAGTAAATAAAATAAAGAAAACAAATGGAGGAACAGAACACATTTTCTTTTGACCAAGGAAAAGCTACAGGTGGTTACATCCTCACATGAAATGGTTCACGGATCTACAGGTGGCCAATAGACATAGCATCCAGCTTTTATGATGTCGCTACAGTGTGGAAGAGATGCAAGTGGTCCATTAAATAATGATGTGCCTTTCACGTTTTTTGTTTGGCCTTTAGCAAAATCAAAACATCACCAGCCAAATAACAAATAAAGGGACAACAACGAAATGCATTGCACATTTCCTTTGGCTCAGGAGTAACAACAGTAGCGAACGAATTAAACTATGGATCGGACACGTTATCCACCATATCACATACATCATCACTCCGCCGTCACTCACCTAATAACACATTCTATTTCATTTTCGTTTCTTTAAAAAAATAATTATGGAACTCACAGTATTCGTTTTCCAGTGTTACTCTCTGGTCTCAAATTCTAATTTCTCTACATGTTCCAATACACTATTCAGAATTTTAAGGCACATATTTCATCAGATTCAACCATGAACAAATATACATATGCTAATCTACCAATTACCCCATTTTACTAGCCCACAATGATTAGGGATTCTCCCCCTTACCTCTTGATTTCTCCTCCAAAACCCTAGCTTCCTCTTCTTGTTCCTCTCCTCCACTTCTATTCTTCAAAACCAGCAAATGAGTTAATGATGCTTCTACCCTTTTTTTTTCCTCTCTTACTATCTTTATTTATTATTTTGGGCTTTAAAAATAATAACACCCCCAATTGCTTATTACTCTAATAAATAGGCCCAATTAATCTAACTCTCTAATAACTTAATTAATTCTATTAAACACAAATGCACTCAAGTTTAATTAATTAAATAAATGATTAAATCTCATAACTATTAAATAATTAATTTATCACACTAAAAGTATAAAATAATATAATAAAATAAATACTATAAAAACGGGTTGTTACACAATGCACCTCAGTCTGGAGCTCCTAGCGCTCCCTCACCTTGGTCCGCTCCTCCTTGGAAACAACAACAGCAGTACCCAACCTGACAACCATGGGGTTGGACTCCACCACCATGGACTATGCCACCTTGTCTGTATCCCACCTCTCAGTGGACACGCCCTACCGGTCCTACTAAGCAGCCAAGCATTCTAGGACATCGTCCTCAGGTGTATGCAGCCTCTACCTCATCTCAGATGCCGACAGACATTGAAGCCGCAATGCACACTATGTCACTCCACACTCCTGACAATCAGTGGTACATGGATACAGGCGCAACATCTCACACAACCGCATCACAGGGTAATCTTTCATCTTATTTTCCAATGAGTAATTCAAATCAGAAAGTAATTGTTGGCAGTGGCCATGGAATTCCAATTCACGGCACCAGACACACACAAATAACCACATCTCACCAACCACTTCACCTTAACCATGTCCTGCATACCCCAAAAATTATTAAAAATTTAATTTCTGTGAGACGACTCACCACTAACAACAATGTTTCTGTTTCCTTTGACCCTTTTGGTTTTATTGTCTCTGATTTTCAGACGGGGATCACCCTTCTCAGATGTGAGAGTCGTGGAGATCTTTAACCAGTCACCATTCCTCCCAGTTTTACCGGTCTCGCATTCAGTATTTGGCATAGTCGTCTTGGTCATCCTGGCGTGTCTGTTTTGAATTCCCTTCGCAAAAATAAGTTCATATGTTGTGAACCTTTTAATTCTTCAGTTGTTTGTGACTATTGTGTTTTAGGCAAACAGGTTAAATTGCCATTTTTTGATTCTCAAACTACAACTTTGATGCCTTTTGATATTTTACATAGTGATTTATGGACGTCTCCAATTTTAGGTTCTATTGGTCATAAATATTATGTCTTATTCTTAGATGACTTTACAAAATTCTTGTGGACTTTTCCTATTAGTATAAAATCTCATGTGTTTGAAACGTTCAAGTCACTTACTCAACTCATTCAAACTCAATTTTTGCAAAAAAGTCAAAACATTTCAATGTGACAATGGCGGTGAATATAATAATGAGCTTTTTCAAAAATATTGCACTGACCATGGTCTAGTTTTTTGTTTCTCTTGTCCCCACACATCCTCACAAAATGGGAAAGCCGAACGCAAAATAAGAACCATTAATAATATGATACGCACTATGCTAGCTCATTCTTCTGTTCCCCCCTCGTTTTGGCATCATGCTCTCCACATGGCAACTTATCTGTTAAATATTATTCCTTGTAAAATACTTCATAATCAGTCACCAACACAACTCCTGTATCACCATGATCCCACCTACACACATCTCCGAGTCTTTGGTTGTCTATGTTATCCATTATTCCCATAATCTACCATCCATAAGTTACAACCCCGCTCTACTCCGGGTGTCTTCTTGGGTTATCCGTCGAATCATAGAGGTTACAAGTGTTTTGATTTGTCTAATAGAAAATTAATAATTTCGAGGCATGTTATCTTTGATGAAATTCAATTTCCCTTCACCAAGCTACACTCCCCTTCACCTCACTCTTATAAATTCCTAGATGATGACCTTCACCCATACCTTATACATCAATGGCAAAATCAAATTTCACCACCTGTTGCACATAACCAACCAACACCCACAATCACAATTGACCAGCCACTACCCTCAATAAACCAACAATCATCATCTCCTACCTCTTCGATCAACACACCCATTTCAATAAACTCTCCATCACCACAACAAACTCAACCACATCCACGTCCACCTATACGAACCATCACCACCCGAAGCATGAAAGGCATTGTCAAACCCCACACGATATTTAACTTATCAATCTCTCACTCTGACCAAACCATCTCTCCCATACCTAAAAACCCCAAACTAGCCTTATGAGACCCGAATTGGAAATCCGCAATGCAATCTGAATTTGATGCTCTTATTCGAAATAAGACGTGGGATTTAGTTCCTCGTCCTTGTGATGGACATTCATTTTGTTCGGGAATAGGTAGCTCGTGGTCAGGCGCGCGTCCTTCATGTTCCCTCAAGAAATCAGATCGCAGACATCTTCACTAAAGGACTTCCTCGCATTCTCTTTGATGATTTTCGGACCAGTCTAAGCGTCCGTGAACCTCCCGCTTCGACTGCGGGGGTGTGATAGAATAGAATATTTTGTTGTAATTAGTCATAATTTGTTTCCTGTAATTATGATGTATCATAATTATATAGTTGACCAATTGTTACACATTGATGTATATATATTCTATTCAGATCAATGAGAAAGGCACCCATTCCATTATCTTACAAGATTTTCAAAGAGGTATTCATCAACAACAACAACAACAGATATATCACCAAATATAACACTGGAATCCATCCAATCATGTTTTAACAATATGCATATGTAATATACTGATACTATGCATGTGGTACCAACATGGGATTAACCCATCTGACCGATCCAAAACATCACCAAAATACGGCCCTACCGACACAAATTCCATACAATGGGAATGATGCCCTCCACTGATCCAACACATCACCTGGATTCAGCCACCAAAATTATTTATGAATGAATGCACATATATAACATACTTACAACATCACCGATCCAATGAACAACACCGTCTCCTTATAACTCACCATTATCATCACCAATAAAGTATGTACATGTCTAAGCATCATTCAAAACAAATAATTCATTACCATAATAATCACAACAATTATAACATAATCACAATTATACATTGTTACACTCAATTATACATGCCAACAATACATAATTCATCCAAGTCATAAATCGAGAGTTTAAAATAAAAATTGAGCCCCCTGCCCGTTTCATCATTCCAACACATAGAATATATCATGAGCTTCACCATGCTCGAAACGGCACCAAAAACATGTTAACAGTTTGAAAGTTATAATGTTTAGAAAATAAAATATTTTTTCAAAAAACTACATCGTAACCGGTTACAGTAATAACGTAACCGGTTACGTCCACGAAATTATTAAAAAATTTCAGAAAACCTTCAATGTAACCGGTTACGGGAATAGTGTAACTGGTTACGCTTGACGTAACTCTATTCACTATTATTCTGAACAGGTTGTAATCGGTTACAGAAACAACGCAACTGGTTACGAACTCAAAAATTTCAATTTTTAGAACGTAACACTCAGCGTAACCGGTTACGTAACCGATTACGATCCCTCTTGTAACACTACCTGCGTTTTTGACAGCATTTTAGCCCTTTTTCTCAATCCAATTCGTACCAGTTCAATAATCACGCAATTTTAGAGTTAATTCCAGATATTTCATACCAATTTATCATGCAACAAGTCCATCTAACACCACAAATCAATCACAAACGTTCAATTGCAAACAACTTTTGAATTTGAGCCCTAACTTCAAAACCCCAACACCTAACATACATCTCAATTGAACCAAATAATACACAGATTCAATCCTATCATCTACAACCCAATAATAAATGATAATCGAAAGAGTCCCCCCTTACCTTAGCTTAGTTCTGGGGTTCTTCCTCTTTCTCTGCTTCTAGAATTTCACGTTCTTGCTCTTTTCTCCTCTTTTGCTCTTTTGCTTTCTATTTTCCAATTTTCCTTCTTTTCTTTTTTTAAAAAAAAATAATGAGTAACTTTAGGAAAAGGCCTCATTACTAGCACCCCCTTTTTACTAAACACGACACTGGCCCAATTCTCTTATTTTCCATAATTTTTCAATAATCCAATAAAATGCCAATTAATTCCAATAAATAATTTAAATCCTAATTAAATTAAATAAGAGAATTGGGCCATGTGTCATACCCCAAAATTTTCCCATCTCATTTCACTTTTCAAGCTCATACCAAAGTTCAAGACTTAAGGACATACTCTCCTAAACAATGACTCCCTAAACTAGGGTTTTGATTTCTCTGAAGAAAATTAATAAATTGAGGTCCCCAATGGATTACAGATGACTTATGATGTTTCAAAATATCTCCATGACAAAATTCAGGCTTCAATTCCAAGGATTGCCTAGTCGATGGCTCAGAAAGTCAACAATCGACTAGTTTGACCTAAAAGTCAACTGTGGTCAAAGTACAATCAAAATTCCTGATTTTTGGTCAACATCCTTATTTTGAAGTTACATTCATCATTTGATCAAAAGTTGATCATGATTCATCAAGGAAAGTTCAGAAAACAACAAAACCTAAAGTTTCTAAATTAGGGTTTTTTGACCTAAAGTCAACTGAATTTTGACTAGCCATAACTTTCACATGGAACATCAGAAATTTTCCATACAGAGTTCAATTTGAAGGAAATTGAATTCTCTACAACTTTTTCTCTCACGTGCCAAGTCTAAAAATGCTTCGTTTGAGAGATATGGCTCAAAAGATTACATGTCCTTTTTGAAAGTCAACCAAAAGCAGTTTTTTGTCAAAGCCCATATCATCAAGATAAAACCCTCAAATGGAAAAAATCTTCCAAAGTGGATTATAGAGGACATCTTGAAGTTTCCAAAAAGTCCTAGAACTCTTCCATATCTCAAAAATTGAGGGAGATATGCCTTGTCAAAGTTGGACCATTTTAAAGGAAAAAATGTGAAATAAAAGGCTCCAAAATGAATCTTTTTGCAAAAGGACCCAATCTTTTTTGGCCCAACCTTCATCCTCAAGTTATCTAAAGCATCAAATCCAATCCCCACGAATTATTGAATAATATTTGATTTTATTTGAATTTTTTTATCATTTAAAAGCTGACTAAAATCAAATAATCAAGAGATTATGGAAGGGATGTGATTTGGTTTTAATTTCCAAACAAATCCAATCAAATATTCATCATATTTTACATTCAATTTCGTGCAAATTGGAATTGGAATGATTGAGTCAATATTGGATCAAAATTAGAAAGTTTCATGAATTATATTTTCCAAATTTCCAATCATTGATTCAAGTGGATTCAATTCAATTTTCTTGACCTAATTGGTTCTATTATAAATACATGGCATGCTCAGACCTCAAGCATAAGGATTTCTGCCCAGAAAATCGTATTCCAACCTCCATAAGTTCAAGAAAAATTCTAAGTCGGTTCTAGTGCTTAAGAAGGATTCAGAGATTATTGAAGACTCAGGGACAATCCTTGGAGGTCCAGGAAAGTTTCCCAATCGCTCCTAAAGCTTGGCAGCTCCGGAATCGTGCTCACATGGTCACGGTTTGTAATGATTTTTTTTAAATTTCGAATTCATATATATGTGTATCATAAATCGCATTTGAATGCATATTCATGTTTGGAATTAGGTTGGCAATCTTTCTGTACAATTTAACTGGTGTTTAAGTGCAGGAACCATGTTACACCATGGTTAGGGTTCTTGGATCGTGAATTGGGGCTATGCGGTTGGAGGCCGAATTACCCAAAACCAGTGGCGTTATCATGCTTAGGGATTAACATATAATTGATCTGGGCTTTTAATTTAAGGTTTTCATGTTTACATAATGATTTTGAAGCCTTGCAGGTTATAGCTACAAAGAGAATCGTAGCAAAACTCGTAGCAGGAAAAACAGTCTTCAGGAGGAAGATGAAGACACCCAGGCGCGAAAACGTTTTGAATATTGGATCTCTGTTTTTTTATTTAATATTTATCTTGTTCGTACCATTAACAGCATAGTCAAAATGGCTCAGCGGAAGGAAGGAACGTCCAAGGGGTGATTGGCAATGCGTTGGTTCGATCCTTGGTGTTGACAAATATTTTTTCTTATTTTCTTTGGTAACATATGCTTGCAGATCCAGTGATGTTCTCTCACACGCAGCTGCGATGCACCCTCACTCTCCCTCGCCAGATCTTCATAAGCGCTGATCAGAAGGACCAAAAACGCTGCCTCATGGTGTACCCTCAAGGAAGCAACACACCTGATCCAGCGTAACCTTTTTTTAATTTTTAATTATACTATCTTTATTTTTATTTACTTTCTTTTCTTTTACTTTTAAAACTTTTTAACTTTATTTTAAAAAACCTTCTTTTAATAAAATCAAACTTTGTTTTTTTTAAAAAAAAACAAACTTTTTTTAATTAATTCAAATATTTCTTTTTCAATTAAAATTTGTTTACTTAATTAATTTAAATTAGTTTAATTAATTAATATACATTAGTTAGTCAATAATTAGGTTAATCAATTTAAAATTAGGATTAATTAATTTAGGATAATTTAAAAATAAATTAGGGTTTGTAAATTCAATTTAATCAGGATTAGCCGATTTTAAAATTAATTAGGTTAAAAACCAATAATTAATTTTTAGGTTTGTTAGCCTCGATTAATTTAGAAACCCTAGTAGCCTTAGGTCTTTTTAGGTAGGTGTTGTCCATTAATTAATGCGTCGAGTTTTTTCATAAAACCTTCATTCCCTAAAAATCAGGGTTTACTCTGAATGTTTTCAAAAAACCTTTTGCTCTTTTATTTTTATCAATACCTTCTGTTTGCCTTGCCTTTATTTATTCTATTAACCTGGTTAACTTGTTCCCCCATTTGGGGTTTGCCTTTATCATATTTTGCCTAATTTTGTATCTGCCCCAAAGCCTTGTAATGGCTTATTGTATTCCTTCTATATTTTGCCTCTATTTCCTTGCAGGTGTTTATTGTAACAGTTTAGGTTTATAATTCTGCCTTTATTTCCCCTCGCCCACAGGTGTTTATTGTAATAGCGTAGGACTTTTAAATTCTGCTTGTAATTTCTGTATTTTTTAAACTGCGTGGTTAGTAATTCTAGGGAGTGCAAGATAATTAATCGAATGTAGCTAACATTATTTACAAGATAAATATCTGAATTTAACCACATGATTGTGCCACACACGCACCTTTAGGGTAACCCTCTCTTGTTGCCTTGTCGCCTTGTTGCCTTATTTATGGAAAATGGTCAAGTCCCTCGATTCCGAGGATACCTAAAGTAAAACAAATGCTGCCCTCAGTTCATTCATCATCAAATTGGTCCTTCGATGTTGCCTCGGTAAATGATGATTTGTCCCATTGCTAAGGTATCCTCGTCTGTTGCCTAAAATGACTATTATATCCTTCCCTTAGACTACCTGCCCTCTTTATGGTAGGGATAGTCTTATGGCGAACGATAAATTTCGATGACCCTTAAACATCCAATTGAAAGACTTCCTGCCCTCTCATGGTAAGGATAGACCCTTTCGCCCGAAAGACTTAAAGAACATGAAAGATAAAATTAGGGTGGGTAGTTCTTAATTGCTTGCTCAACCCTTCCAATTACTTTTCATAATCTCTTTTCAAATCAATTCAAAAAACAAGGCTACGCTTATCTACAAGCTAAAGTCCTTAACAAAGTTTTTACTTTTCACACACTACTTTTCAAACAAACAATTCAAATAAAGTGAGCTAAGAAATTAAGAGCCCATGGATAACCATGGATACAAAGGGTGCTTACACCTTCCCTTTGTATAACCTACCCCCCGAACTCAAAATTTTTCAAAGGTCTTTCCTGTTCTTTTTGCCTTTCCAATTGGATAAAATAAAATTCGGTGGCGACTCTTGCTCACCGCAACATTGTTTACGAAATATAATAAAAGTCAGTTCTCCAACCGAGTTACAGGGTGTTACACTTGCCACTATCATTTCCTTCAACAAGCACCCCTCTCCGAGTCTGTAGTAGTTGTACGCTAGTACAGCCGCTCCCCAATTGTACTCTCGGATACGTGTTGTATATGATAAGTACCTGAGATACACGACGTTTGTGTACATCGAGCTCGTGTCCACAAAGAGCTGAGTACCTATCAAATATAGAAAGTAACACCTCAGCGCCTGCTCTCAATGTATATCCACCTCTACCTCGTCACCAAAAGCCTCATGTTCCGTACTCAGCGCCTCATGGTATCTCTGCTGCAAGAAGGAAAACCTCATGTGCGCCCTATGGGTCTTCTCCACCTCATCAAGCGCCTCAACAGGTTCAGCTCTCAACTCCGCAATCAACATCTCCATCGCTTCCTCCTTCACCAGCCTACCGTGATCAAGGAGGGTACCCCTGATAGGTAGATGCAGGAGGCATGCCACATCATCAAGTATGATGGTAATCTCGCCGTGAGGAAAATGAAATGAAGAAGTCTCCGGATGCCATCTCTCCACAAATGCCATCAGCATCCTGTTATGTATCGTTACGTTGTCGTCCTGACAGAGGTTCCTCGAGCCAGAAGCTGATAGTACATCCTGGAACCATGGCTAGTTAGGTTGCACAAGATTGGCAATCTTGCGGGAGTGGTTGTAGAATCTCTAGGGATCCCTCTCCTGAAATTTTAAAAAAATAAAAACGATTATTAATAATCTAAGTCATAAGCTAAAGAAAATAAATTAATAAGTAATTACCAAAGAAAACTTACATCTCCCTTCTAGATAGGCCTGGCTGCATGATTTGCATACCTAGTCAACAAGGATGTGTCTACAGGGCCTCCCGGGTACCAAACAGGCTCCGACACCGGCTTGTCCTCGTGAAGCTCCGGTGGCACAGAAGTAGAAGTAGAAGAAGTGCCTCGACGACGTCTGTGGGGGGTGGCATCTGTGAGGAACCCTTAACATTAACATCATACTGAGACTTCCATGGTGTAGTAGTAGATGGAGAAGGAACGACTGGAGAAGGCCCGGCTGGAGCGGGTGTAACGACTGGAGAATGCCCGGATGGAGCCGGTGTATCAGGTGCATCTGCTGCAATAACGACTCCATCAGTGACCTGAGATACTATACGCACCCGTTCGACGTGAACGAGTGCATGCTATGCAGTCTTCCCATGTATATCCCTATCCGGATTGTGGGCCATAATATCTGCATTGTGATACAAATAACCTTGAGTTAGACACTGTGTATTTATAAATAACCAAGAAAAGAAAAACAAAATATTACTATTCCGCATATGCATATACGGAAGTACCTTAGTTTCAAAAAAACTATGATGCTTCCGTAGATGCATCTACGGAACGCCCTAATGTTCATCTCTTCCGTAGATGCATCTACAGAAGGTAATGAAGCCCAGAAACTCAATAATGGCGTAAGTCCATTGTTCAATCACTTAAAAACTTGATTTCGTGGCTTGATCTATGTTTTAAACAACAAAAATACCTCTAAACTATATTTCTAAAGTTACTCAATCATTTCTACACCTAAATATCAAATTCTAATTTGATTTTACAAATACTCTAAAATAACTCGAAAAATAAAAAACTTACCGATTAAATAGATTTTTGATCTTAATGGAATATGTTGATACTTGATGTTGACAATGTCGGTCGAACTCGAGAGAAAGAAATTAGAAGTTTGATATTTGGGGTTGAGAGAGTTTGAGTGTTTGAAATGTGAACAATAAGGGAGGGGAAAGGTCTGGCGCGAGTTATAACGTCAAATACTTCCGTAGATGCATCAAGGGAAGCTTTCGTATATTCATTTACAGAACAAAACAACATTAAACAAAAAAAAAATGTACTTCCGAAACTGGAGGACATTTTTACCAAATCGGTGGTGCGTGAGAGATGCATGGGGTGGGGTAAGAAATTTTCTAACTAAATTTATTGGTAAGTGAAGGTTTGATCAAATTTCTCATGGGTGAATGATAAGTGCCAAAATGTACTTATTTTGTGTATGTAAATAGTGGCATTTATCGATACTTTTGTTAATACCGTTTGAATAATTCCCCGTTTTGTGTATAAATACGTATACTTTGTGAATAATTGTATTTTCATATACTTTTATAACATTTGATAGTTTTTCCTTTGTTTTTATAGGTATTCATGCTTATTGGAGCCTTGAGGAATAAAGTGTCAAAGGCACGGCTTCGATTTCGCAGTTTTGGTGCAAGCCCGCTTAGCCACCATCAAGCGGACTTCCAAAGACTCAAAATAAGGATAATCAAAATCATCAATTTGGTCTCCATTCATTCATTATTATATAGAGCATTGAATAAGTTTTCCAACGCTTCGAACCGGACGCAATTCGGAGTTACGGTTCTTAAGTTACGGCGAAAACAAAAATTCACTTTTGCTGTCAGCCGCTAAGCGGACCTGCTGAGACAGCAACTCGTTAAAAGGGGTCAAAAACACAATTTTTAGGTTATGTTTTGGGGTAATTGTTCCCAAATCATCAAACCTTCATTCTTAGGGTAGATTAGTTTAGAAAACAACTTCGGAGGTTGCATTTGGATGATTGGGGGTGGATTGAGCGTCAAACGGAGCTGACAAACCGGAAGATTTTCGGTTCATTTCTCTTCTTCTTTGTGTATTTCTCTTTGGTTGGGTTTTGTTTGTATATTTACTTGAATCTTATGTATATTTACCGATTATAATGTTATGTTTAACTTGCTTTACAAATCTGTGTTGATGTTATCCTGGATTTTTGCTCTATGCAGGGGATTTGGGTTGCTTTAGAGATAAACTTCTTGAATCCTTATCTAGGATGATAATCTGTTGGTTCTGAACTCTAGAGATAGATTTAGAGATAACATTCACTGTGGGCATCTGTACTTAATGCTTTCGTGTTTGAGCGGCGTGCGAGAGATCGCCGACGCGAGAATACGGATGTTCTCGCGACTTCGCGTTAGAGATAACCTTAGTTATGAGATGATCTGGTTTGTGCTCCAGAGATGGACGCTTATGTGAGAGATACGTGATGACATAGATGAGTATCGTAGGTTTAGTATAACGGGTTGGTAAGTGTATGTTTGTGAAGAGTGAATATATTTACATTCCTGATAAGTTATTTCTCTTCTAAGAATGTGTTTATTCTTTTACTGTCTATATCTTTGTTTACTTTTTGCTCATTCAATCCCGAGCTCAAAACCATAGAAACTATTGAATGGCATCTCTCCATCTCTGTGGACGTTAATTCCTGGATCAATATTTCCAAATCTTTTTTGTTGCTTGCCCTATGCTTGCTTCAACAGTGAAGCACTATAAAGTATAAACAAAAATTAAGGGTCATTAGATTAATCAAACTCGCAAATTCTATTGTAGATTGATCACACTAGACTATACTTCTCCTCTTTCTTATCGTTTCCTTGTCTTTCTCTCAGACTCTTCATTCCTTTCTCTGGTTCCAAATCTAAATTTGTTTTAGAAAAATTGAGAGATTATTCGGTTAACATCTCATAAATATATATTCTGTCAATGTTTTTTATTCATTTAATTGTATCAAATTAGATAAATTATGTATTTTTAGAAATTAGGTTTTCAAAGAGATGGGTGAAGTTTTGATGAAATCTATCATTAACTAGTAAGATCCTAAATTAATTACAATCCTATAATTTTTAAAACGAAACGAATGAATAATGTCTTATGGAAAGTGAGCATCATGGGCAGTGGGTTCTTTGATTAATTTTATTCATATATGCTTCTATATTTCTTTCTATACTCAGTATAATGCTATTAGACAACAATAAGTTGCTTGTAGGTCATGGAATAAAAGGTTTAGTGTATTAAAACGGAGAGCCTGAAATATAAGTTTTAGACCATAATTTTGTCTTACTAAAATGTTGAAGTGGGTGAAAATAGTCATAATAAGAGATTGGTTGTTTTGTTTAGAGCTATCACCAAAATGTTAGGAGAATACTAGAGAGATGATGATGGGCGGCGGTCCACGATGGGCGGCAGTGCAATGGAGTGGGGGGTGGAATACATGTTCCTTTTTTTATTAATTCATCTAGACCATTAAATATCTTTTAAATAAATCTAACGTTTTATATAAGTGACCCGTCACTTAATTGATGGTTCATTCTAGATGCAGTCAAATTTATTTTCTTGAAAAATAATAATTTTTTTACAGCACTTAAAATAATAATTTGTTGTATATACAATACATCTTAATAACACTATCAAGCAATTTTATGTTGTTTATTAAATTATAACTTTTTATTGATATTTATTTTAAATCTTTACATTTAATATTAAATTTTAAAAATAAATAAATTTGTTTTCCTATGTGTTACTTCCGCGGTTAACTCTTATGGAGGTATGTATTTTCAGGGACGATAAAGCTTGCCACATATGTAGTTTTTGCAATTTTATTGGTGTAGGGAAGGCTGATATTACATAATTTATTGTGGCTATGGTGAGCTATCGAAAAAGCTAAATATTTCAATTGGAAGAAGTTACGGTTAAAAAAAGTATATTGTTTCTTTCTATAATAAAACAATGTTACTATTAAATTGTTTTTCTTTTATTTCACTTATAAACATTATAGTGTTTTTAAATTATTGCTCAAGAGCTTATTAGAAGCTATAGTAGGAAGCAAATATCCCCTAGATGCACAATCCAACTTGATATCCAAAAAGCTTATGATACCTTAGAGTGGAAAGCCCTTGAGGATATCATGAGAGAGATGAATTTTCCCCAGCACTTTATTACTTGGATTATGCTGTGTGTTTAAATTGTGTCCTATAAAATCAATATCAATGGCCACCACAGTGAATACTTGCAAGCTAAGAGGGGCCTTAGACAAGGTGACCCTATATCCCCCTTGCTCTTTGTCTTAGTTATGGAATACTTCCATAGGTGTTTGAAGAAGCTCCATGTCAACCCTGATTCATCATTGAGTTTGTGACTGGCAGTCTGCCTTTCAAATATTTGGGGGTTCCCCTCATGAGTATGACGCTAAATGTTAATCTGTGCAGGCCTCTAATTGATAGAAATACTTCCAAGATAAACCATTGGACTGCTAAACTTATTAGCTATGCAGGAAAACAATAACTTGTGAAAAGTATGTTGTTTGCTATTACTAACTATTGGATGCAGGTATTCCCTTTACCCAAATGTGTCATTAAACACATTGAAGCTGTGTGTAGGAGTGGAACGGCTGAAATCACAAGGAAAGCTCGTGTTTCTTGGGATAAGATGTGTGAGCCTAAGAATGCAGGGGGCCTTAACATTACATCTTTGAGAGATTGCAATTTGGCTACTTTGGGAAAGCTCATATGGAACATTCAGTTAAAAGTTGATAAGATGTGGGTGAAATGGGTGAACATCTATTATCTCAAGAACCAAGATTTTCTGTTGTGGCAATCAAGGATTGATTGCTCTAGTTTAATTAAAAGTATGGCTACCTGCAGGGATAGGATAACTCCAAATGATTATTGGCAGACATCTATGCGAACTGGTGTTTACAAAACATCAAAGATGTATCATAGTTTAAGAGGGGAGAGGAACCATGTGTCTTGGAAGAAGGTTGGATAAAAAAGTCTGGCTAGGCCCAGGGCTTAATTCCAATTGTGGTTGGCTCTCGTGGAGAGGATGAACACCAAAACCAGACTCCAAAAGTTTGGTATTCTGACTGACCTGATGTGTGTTTTTTGTTCTGAGCAGGAAACCCTTTATCACCTCTATTTTGGTTGCAGCTGGACTTAAGAAATTTGGTCTAATTTGTTAGATTGGATTGGATACCATCGTACACCTGGTATATAGCAACATGAGAAGACTTGGCTCACCATGGAAGCTAGCAAAAAGGGATGGAGAAGGCAGATCCTTGAGGTTGCTGCAGCAGAGTTGGTGTATGCTATTTGGCAGAACCGGAATTCCATCATTTTTGCTCAAGACAGTCGCGATTTACATGTACTTGACGAAGTCATATTCATTGTTTACACACGATGTGCTAGGATTAGGACTTTTAGTACACATTTTGATGAAAATACTCTTTGCATAGAGTAATTTTCTTTTCTTGAAACCTGGATCTTTGGATCGGTATGTACCTCACTGTTTTTTTGCAATAAAATTATTATTTGATTCCAAAAAAAAATTAAATATTATCATAATATTGTTTTTTTAAATCTAAACATTTCACTTATAAACATAAACATAATATTGTTTTATTAGTACTTACAATTTTTTAAACTATTTTTATATTGCTTTTATATTTTTCTATATTTTTTTATAAAAATAATACTGTTTTATTAATAGTAATTTATAAAAATAATATTCTTGGAAATATTAGTTTTTATTATTAAAACATAAAAATATTAGTTTTTATTATTAAACAACACCACAATTCAACAAATATAAGTAAACATCTTAAAGAAAAAATAGAGAAAATATGTACTTTGGATGAAAATACAATAATATAGATTTGAATTTTTTTGGTTTCTTTGGATGATATAAATAGTATCTAAAATTAAAAAACAAAAAAATGAATATTATTAATAAATATTTTATATAAACTAAAATATATAAATTGGATAAAAAAATTAAATAAAAAATTATTATTTTAAGTGTTTGCTGGGAGGAAATGATAACAATGAGAAGAAAAAGAAAGGATATGAAGATAGGAGAAATGGAGAAGAAATGATATGAAGATGGGAGAAATGGAAGAAAGTGAAGTGGATGGGAGAAAATGAAGAGAAGTGGGTAATTATGATATTGAAGTAGATGGGGAAAAGTGAAACAAAGTGGATAATTATATAGTGCAATCGGTGAGGGGGCAGCCCCTCACAAATTGTAAACACCTTTTCAGACCCAACTAGCACGCTGCACAAGAAATGGTTGATGGGACAATTGATTAACATTTGCGAGGGGCAACCCCTCACTGATTGCAAAGTCAGAATTTGCAAGGGGCACCCCCTCGCTGATTGCAAGCGATAGTCTTTTATCTCCTTAGAACCACTATGTTTTGGAATAAGAGTGACAGTTGAGCAGTTCACAGCTTTATACATTCGATTATTTGTGAAGAAATTTTGAATGGCTTCTACCATATCCTCTTTAATTATCTGCCAAGCTTGTTTGAAGAAATACACCCCAAATCCATCCAATCCCCGCGGCTTATCATTGCCAATGCTTTTTAGGGCAGCAGTGATCTCTTTTTCTATAACAGGCTCGATTAGCATGTCCCTCTAGGTTGTATTCAGTTGGCTGCCTTCTCGCATTGCACTAGTGTCGACAACTTCAACATCTTTCGAGTTATCTCCCATCAGATTGTTGTAGAATGCTAATACTTCATTCTCCATCTCCTTTTGGTCTGTAGTATATGTACTATCTCCCTTTTGGATTTTCTTCATAGTCTTGAATTGTTGTTTTAACTTGATGGAGGCATGGAAGTACTTATTGTTTCCATCACTTTGTCTCAACCGATCGATTTTCGCCTCTTTGTTTCAACATACTTTCTTCCCTATCCTGCCAATTAAGAAGATCTTCAGAATATTCCTTTACCTTCTCAATCTTTTCTACATTCATTTTGTCAGTTACTAGATCATTTTGAGCATTGAGCAGTTTCTTTCATGCTTGTGCAATTTTGCTGGAGATATCAGATAGAGGTTTACCCAGCTTCTTAATGTGGGGTTATAATCTTTGTAATTTCTTCCAAACAACAAACATTGGCCTCCCTTCCAAGGGCATATTCCAGCTATTCTTGACAGTTTCCTCGAAGTTATCCAAATCAGCACTACAATTGATGAATTTAAAACTCTTGTTTGCCTTTGGTTCCTGAACATGATCATTCAGAACAAGCATAGAATGGTCAGATATACTGGGATTCATATTGGTTAGAGTGGTTCTCATAAAACGGCCATTGTTACCTCATTTATTTTTAAATTTTTCCTCTCAATCATTCTTCATTTGTTATTAGTCAAGTTTCCTTATTTTCCTCTCAATCATTCTTAATTTTATTTAAAAACTTTACAAGCAAAACTCTCTTTTCACTTTCTGTTTTATGAAAGACTAAATGAAACCTTGTCTAACAATTTTGATCAACCTTAACATTCAAAATTGGAGCCTAACTAGAAAGTAGAGTTATCAAGACATTTCAAAAATTAGTCTAACTTGAAACCATCTTCTTAATAACATCATACAAGATAGATGTTTCATAAATCACTCTAACTTCAAACCATCTAAGTAATAGCATATCAATATAAAAAAATATTCTATAAACTATTCGCATATAGCAATAGGAATTTAAAAATCCAAAAGGGCCACAGTTAGTTAGGAGAATGAAACAACAAAATAGAACAAGTATTCAACTTATATATCGTATCTCAGACAAAGTATTAGTAAAGGAAATAATCACACATGCATTATCCAACTTACATGAGTTTTCGAAAGAAAAACTTATCTTCAAAAAATTGAAGCCAAGCTTTTAACATAATTCTTAACAGAGAACCAAGATATTTTATTAGTAATTCTAGTTCTCTGAGCAGTATTATCGCTTATATTATAGAGAATTGCTTGATCTTCTAAGCTGTTAGCCAGTATCAGTGAATCACCATTTTCCGAAAGATACAATGGTATCAAATCAAATATGTGGTCCCTTAAGTAATGATCGATATTAAGACTTTCATAGCTAATTTTTAGGAACTGAGTTCATGATTCTTCAACTCCGAAGTCCATCATTCGCCATATTACAAAATGCGTTTGATGAAGATGATGCGAAAAACTGAGACAGCTCATCAATACACCTATAGTTGAATAAACATAAGGAATCTCCTCCAAACCAGAAGGCACCTGTATCTGCCTGTATGTCTCAGTTTCCAGATCAAGCGAAATAATCATTTCACCACAAGTAACTTTGAAATAAAAAATAGCCAACCAATTAAGAGTGCCATTCAAGTACACACCTTCGTTCACGTGATGGCGAAATCCTATCAACTGAAAAGGAACTGCAGGGAAATTTTGAATTTCTCTCCAAACATTATCACGCAAACTAAAAACTCTTGCCTCAACTATCTTAAATTTCTCACTGTGAAATGTTAACATCACTACCTTATAACTGTTGGTTTTATTATCATAACCAAATGAGAACTTGAAAAATGTAGGGTCAATAAACCTATCAATAAAAAGACCGAAATTAAACCGTAGTTGTTTAGACATTGCTCTCGTGGATGGATTCCAGAAACTTAACCAAAAGAATGGATTAATATCGGAATAACTGAGGATACATATCAATCCATTACATGAACCAATCACCTGGTGGACGAGTTCCAACGGGTAGAAATAGTTGTTGATAAAGTATGAAGGGTGATCGGTAAGGGTGATCGGAGAGTTCTCTAGTAAATTGTTTACCGGGAAAGGTACGAGTCTGGCTGTCTCAGAGGGACTGTTAGTGATAAGTGCAAGGTGAGGATCTTGTGGAGATCGGTGAAGGTGTAATTTAACAAAGATAGGATCAGTATAGAGGGAGTTACAGAACTTACTGACGCATCTCATTCGCATAACAGATTTCACAGGAAGTAAGGAGAGTACTTCGAAGATGAGGTCGTTGGGGATAGTTACCGGCAATGGAGAGGCATTGGATGGACGTCTCCGGAGCTGAGATGGTGGGAGATTCATTTTAATATCTACTACGCAACTGCAGCTATACGAGTGTTATACTTATATTAAAGGATATGAGATATCATCAATAGTTACATTGTCAAATGATACTATGGTTCATGATTACTTAATATTACTCAAACTCATTTGCAGGACTAAATTATGACCAAAGATCTGCACTTAATTAATTCATTGAATTTATCTAATTTTACATATAGCAAATACATTAATTCATAGAATTTATCTAATTTTATATAGCAAATACATTAATTCATTGAATTTATCTAATTTTGTATAGAAAATATTCATTGAATTTATCTAATTTTATATAGCAAATACATTTAATTCATTGAATTTATTTAATTTTATATAGCAAATACATTAATTCATTGAATTTATCTAATTTTATATAGAAAATACATTAATTTATTGAATTTATCAAATTTTATATAACAAATACATTAATTCATTGAATTTATCTAATTATTAAAAGTAAAACTTGAGAAAATAAAAAAAGTTTTATATTATTATCTAATAAAAAAATACTAAATATATCCATGATATAAATAATTTTAAATTATCTTCCTAATCAGATGAGTTAAGGATATTCACTGAATGTCAATGTACAGATAATTTATAATAAATGCATTTTCATTTTTAAAAATAATACTGGATTTGATATAAATATAAATAAAATCTTGATTTAAAAAAAGTTGATTTGAATTTTTTACTAATTATATAAGTTTTTTTATTATGAATTTATGGTCATAATTTTTTTTTTTAATATTTATCCTTCACACAATACTTATTCTATTTTTAAAAAAACTGTAATTATTTTGATACGATGCATTTATATGTTTGTTTCTGTGTATTGCTCAATATTTTGTTGTATAACGTTAATTAATTATTTACTAAGCTTTCATAAAAAATATTAATTTAATAATAGACTTAATTATAATCTGTCTCTCTATTATAGTTAACTAGCGGGATATCCGTGTGTTCGCACAGGTACTGGTACGGTATGCGCATTTGTTTTCAAAATGTTATAAAAGAAACTCAAATTTATTTAACCAACAAAATTTATTATTTTTAAAAAAGATAATAAATTGGTGCCAAAATTTTTTGTATATAGAAAAGTTTTAAATGAACAATTTATTTTTTCAGATATAAACATAATTTTTGTTTTGCATTATTTATAAAAATATTGTTCAGTATCTTGATGTTCTCGTTATTATTAACTATTATGAATCAGTGAATTTTTTTTGTATTTATTAACTACATAATAATTTAATCTTAAATTATAAATATTAGTGACATTAATAATTTAAAAACAACACACTTTTTTCATATTTGCACTCATAGATTGTTTTAGGTATATAAATATATGGACCATAAATAGATACAAAATTATTTAACCAAGTGAATGATAAACATAAATTTTTATTTATATTTGAAGCATAACTATAAATAAACATAAAAAAAATAAATGAATGTAATTATAAGTGAAAGATATTAAAAAAATAGATACATTTTTCGTAAAGAGTAATATTTTTAGCAGATATAAATTATCAGGTATAAAAATATTTGTATCAACAATACTCTTTTTTTCGTTTATAATAATAATTATATTAACAATATATTGTTTTCCATTTAAAAAAAATATTGTGTAAAAAAATTATCTAAACCTTTGTATACCAACAATAGTCTTTTTCCAGTTTTTAAATCATGAAATTAAAAAAAAATTAGGTAAAATAAAAAACTTAACTAAACACACTATTAAAAACTCTAAATTATTTATTTTAATTAGAGTATAATTATTAAAAACTTAATTAAATACAACATAAAATAAATAATATTTAATTGTAGAGAAAAAGTTAATTGATCTAACATAAAATAAATAAATAAAATAAATAATATTACATAATATTTACAACATTTTTGGTAAAATTAAATACAATATATTTCTGCAATGATAAAAATATTATATGAAAAGTTAATGATGAACTAATGTTTTATAAAACTAAATACTACTATTCATGTAATTTTAACTCTATTTGCATAATTTGTAAAGAAACTTTTGCTATCTTGGAAATTCAAACATGCATTGGAACTCCAAATACATAATGCATTTTTATTCTAAGTGAAAATGCTTGCTAGCTGCTTCTATCCGTCTTTTGTCTCCCTCATGTATTGCTATAATCAATACCCACTGACACACATCTTTTTATTAATAATGACACTTTCACACATGCATCAATGTATAATACTGTAGATTACTTGCATTCTATTGTGTATATTTGACTGGATTAAGTTATTGATGGTCGATGAATATTTTTTGTTGTAATCTTTTAAACTCTATTAATCAATTAAAATTGTCACACTTTTTTATTGTATTCAAATTAATAGTACACTTTTCACATATTTATAGTACTGATACACATTTATACTGTCACTATTTAAATTGTATAAATTTTAATTTGCTGTATACATTATAGTGTAAACAAATTAAACTAATTGAAAAATGACAGACATTTTTCCCCCTGAAGTGTTGAAAAAAAATACCAAATTTTTTTGATTAAGATTGTTAAGCGAATATTAGTAAGATAAATAAAAGATACATATTTTTAATCATATATAAGATAAATAAAAAAGAAAATGTGAGCTAAATCAACCATTGAATTCTTTAAGAAAAAGAATGTTAATACATTGACATGACTATAAAAAGATAAAAAGGAGGGAGAAATGAAGATTTGAATTCAAAATAAGTTAGTAAAAGAAAAAGAAAAAAGTATTGAAGTGACATATGAAAAAAAGTTGGTGTACTATGATAGCAAAAGATGAAAATAGTGTACTATTTTATCATATTTCTTGTTAGTTACAAAAGTGAACGAAATTAATAACAAAGTACAATATATTATTTATTTAAGACCATACGTGTAACAACTATTACTTAGTTTGACAATTTAGTCACAAAATAATTTTTTGTAAGATATTAGTAAAAACTCAAAAGATTATCCGATTATAAGAATAACATTCAAAAAGGACAATAGAATAATATCATTGTAAATTTTTAAAGTAAATCTAAAGAATTACTTTGCATCATGTCCTTTGATTTTAATTTCAATCACTAAACACATTTTTATTTTTTTTACAATAGTTTGACATTGATGATATCAAATCTAGATTTTTAATTTTAAAATCAAGTCGATACTCTCAATTAAAATTACAAATAATTTTTGTCCTTTTATTTACAACTTCACCTCCATAATTTGTTTGCATATTCATTGGATTTTAAATCCATCATGTCTATCTTTTCTAATGGTGCGAACTTCAAACATCTCAACATAGAGTCCTTAAAAATGTGACAAGTGATTTGACATAAAAAACAAAGGTGCATATAGTTATCATTTTTTAGACACAAGTAAATAATTTTTCTACAAAATAATGTTTATAATTGTCTTTGAAAAATAATAAATTAAAAATATAAAAAAATCAAATAATATTTAATCATTGATTCTTACATACACAAATTGTATATTCTACTTTCCATTATATATATATTTTTTGGAAATAAAAGATTATATATAACCAAAAAACCGTTAATACAAGCGACCTTGAGGGTCCAGCAAATGGGAACAAACCCAATCAGCTCACATCAATAAGAAGGCTAGCTTTTCTCTAAGTTTGGGGATAGCCCAAACTCTATTCACTATATTCTCTATAATTTGACTCACTATATGACTATCCACATTGTTGTTTCTATACACTTTGCAGTTTCTATTATGCCAAACACTATACACCGTTTCAGCCAAAGCCACCTGCAGAAATTTCCTCCTCCAATTTTTACTCTTGCACAGTCTGATAGCCCAGGTCTTTATCTGGGCCCAGCCATCCTCATGTTGCTCTATGTGTAACCAGTTCAGTACTCCCCTCCATATACCATTCGTACCTTTGCACTCAAAGAACAAATGCTGCAAGGTTTCATTCTCTTCACAGAATTGTAAATATATAAAGTATCTATCTTTTCCTTAAAATCTGAGGTTATTTTTATTTAAAAAAATTTAAACTTTTTTTATCCTCATTTTATAAAGACAGTTTTTTTCTTTTTATAAATGAGAATTTTTTTAATTTTTTCACAATCTATTTTTTTTATAATAATAATAATAATAGGTTAGTTGAGAAATAACTAAATAAAATTTAATTTAAATATTATAAACTATTATTTTATACAAAAGATTATCAAAATATTAATATCTTTTTAAAAAACATTAAGAATTATAAAATATAAATATAACTTTATTGATCATACCTGAAAATTAAATTTATTACATAACAAAAGTAGAGTTAAAGATGGTGTAGAGTTGGAGATGAACAGAGAAAAAGAAAGTAAAAGTAAGAAAACAGTGTCTACCATCAAATTGTAAACTACACACAAAGTCTACACAGCTAAGCATTTTTTTGGGATACTTTTTACAGCTTAGTTTTTCTATTCAAAATAATGGAAAAGTTATTATCTTCTTTCTCACTCACTTCCTTACTTCTTTCTCCCTCTCTCTTTCTACTTCTTTAGACAATGAATCTAAATATTTTGTCTTCCTTGTCTTCAAGTGAAATACAATCCTTTAAAGTTCATGCACCTGCAAAACAATGAACCCAACTACATTAATTAATTAGGTTGACATATTATTATAATGAATTTTTGAAGATGGAGAAGAGCCAACACTTTGATAGAAAAGGTAAAAAAATCAAACATGTAGAAATCTTAATATATATAAATCTAAGGTTGTCATGATGACAACCCTAGACACATGTCATTCTAATAATTTCTCTCAAACCAATCCTAGACACATGTCATTCTAATAATTTCTCTCAAACCAACCTTAGACACATGTAATCCTAATATCTACTCTAACACCAACTTTATTTCTAACTCATTAAATTAAAAAATGAAAACTAATATGCCTACTTCTTTTCTATTTTTAAAAAAAATAATCAACTAATAATAATAATAACAATAATAATAATATAATATTCAACTACTACTATTAAAAATAATATTATTTATATAAATAAATTATGATAATTTATAAATTACATTCTTTTCCTTTATCTTATGTATAATATCAAATTATATGTTTCATTAATAATATAAAATTCCAGTTATCATATTAAAAATATAAAAGTATAAAAATATATTATTCACATTACAATTATTTTATATACTAAAGTAATTTTTTTGAGTGCTAAATAAAAAATAAAATAATGTAATAATATTACATACATATGAAAAAATTGTAATTAAATATATTTATTAAATTAAATCAAAACTATATATCATTTATCATGATTTTTAACATAATTTTTTTCTTTTTCGATTATTAAATTTTTTAGTAAAAATTCACAAAAAGAATCTTAATTGTATTTTTTAATATATAATAAATGTGGGGTAAATTAATTATTTGAAAATAATTGTAACAATCAAATTAAATTTATGACTGTTAAATTAATAAAAATATTGTAATTGTTAAATTAAGAAAATTGTAACTATTAAATTTGTAAAAATAATTAAATAATATTATGTTACTAATAAATAATACATTTACAAGTAATAATAATATAATATTCAACTACGACTATTAAAATTAATATTATTTATATGAATAATTTATAATAATTTAGAAATTACATTCTTTTCGTTTATCTTATGTATACTATCAAATTTATAAGTTTCATTAATAATATAAATTCCAATTAATAATTATATTAAAAATATAATAGTAGAAAAATATATTATTAACACTACTATTATTTTATATACTAAAATAATTTTTTTAGTGTTAAATAAAAATAAAATAATGCAATAATATTACATACATAAGAAAAATTTGTAATTAAGTAGATTTATTAAATTAAATAAAATATATATATCATTTACCATGATTTTTAACATATTCTTTTTTTTCCTTTTCTATTAATACATTTTTTAGTAAAGATACACAAAAAGAATATTGATTGTATTTTTTAATATATAATAAAGGAATATTGATATATTAAATATGGGGTAAATTAATTATTCTAAAAAATTTGTAACAATCAAATTAAATTTGTGACTGTTAAATTATTAAAAATTTGTAACTGTTAAATTGAAAAAATTGTAATTTTTAAATTAATAAAAATAATTAATTAATATTATATTACTTAATTCATCGCTATGAAAATATTTGTAACAATCAAATTAAATTTATTACTGTTAAATTAATAAAAATTTGTAATTGTTAAATTAAGAAAATTGTAACTGTTAAATTAATAAAAATAATTAAATAATATTATATTACTAATAAATAATACATTTACAAGTAATAATAATATAATATTCAACTACGACTATTAAAATTAATATTATATATATGAATAATTTATAATAATTTAGAAATTACATTCTTTTCGTTTATCTTATGTATACTATAAAATTTATATGTTTCATTAATAATATAAATTCTAATTAATAATTATATTAAAAATATAATAGTAGAAAAATATATTATTAACATTATTATTATTTTATATACTAAATTAATATTTTTAGTGTTAAATAAAAATAAAAATAATGTAATAATATTACATACATAAGAAAAATTTGTAATTAAATAGATTTATTAAATTAAATCAAAACTATATATCATTTATCATGATTTTTAACATATTCTCTTTTTTCTTTTTCTATTATTACATTTTTTAGTAAAGATACACAAAAAGAATATTGATTGTATTTTTTAGGCTAAATTACAGTTTTTGTCCCCTTATTTTGGTGTTTTCACGATTTTAGTCCCCCTGTTTTTGTTTTTAAACAATTTCGGTCTCCCATCTCTATTTTGGCTACATAAAACGCCTACGTGTCACTTTTTAAAATACGTGTCATTTTAAATTCGTTATAATGACCTGGAAAAAATTAACGAATTTAAAATGCCATGTATTTTAAAAAGTGACACATAGGCATTTTTTGTAGGCAAAGTGGGGATGGGGGACCGAAAGTGTTTAAAAATAAAATAGGGGGACTAAAATCGTGAAAACACTAAAATGAGGGGACCAAAACTGTAATTTAGCCTATTTTTTAATATATAATAAATGAATATTGATATATTAAATGTGGGATAAATTAATTATTCTAAAATATTTATAACAATCAAATTAAATTTGTAACTGTTAAATTAATAAAAATTTGTAACTGTTAAATTGAGAAAATTGTAATTGTTAAATTAATAAAAATTTGTAACAGTTAAATTGAGAAAATTGTAATTGTTAAATTAATAAAAATAATTAATTAATATTAAAAATAATTAATTAAAATAATACATTAAGGTCATTAAGATATTAATCATGCATCCTTTTATCTAAACATAATTCATATATAATAATTGTGGGTATGCATTCACCCACCTTATGTGATCTTCCCCCAAAAAAATTTCTACACATAGTTTTTAGATTTTCCATTTTATTTGCTAGAACATTTAATTTTTCAATCAAACCCTTAACTTTTCTATATATTATACTTCAACCAACATGCAAACAATTCCTAATTGACTATATTATGGTCAACTAGGTGTCGTATTATTTGCTATAAGTTCCTCACCGTTGTCACCCATACTTCTTTATATATAGGAAGTCATTATTTTCAACAATTTCTCTTCAAATTGCTACACCTCCAATCACCTTCTTCCATCCATCTAAATCTAAAGATTACTACCATGTAAGCAAATAGCAAATAGAAGTAGTTTTTCCCATCCTTTTCTATTTCTCTTCTACATGTGATGGGAGATTGACACTCCTCCGTCAGGTGTGACCATGATGATTGGTTACTAAGACCTCTGGTGTGTGACTATTTTGCAGCATAGACAATCATCGCTATGTACAAATACATAGTTTGTATTTTCACTTATCATAAATCCAAATATTTACATATATCTTAAACAAAATAAGAAAACAAATATCTAGAAATTGTTAAAAAAATATTTTGGCCAAACAATATTCATTGATTAGGTATTATAATTTTAAAATGGAATTTATATATCATTTAGTATATCATTTTATTCTTCTTCTTTTTTACTCTATAGATGTTGATCTGCTATATTAATGTATATTTAACAACTTTCTTTACTGGAATAAGTTTGATACGCGGTTAACACATCATATATAATTATCTATATTGATTGTCCACATGCTCCATCCAAATTAGAAAACTTTCACCACAATCACTGAGAAAAGTTTCACCACAATCATAAAATCATTTCCTCCACTTACATAAATTAAATTAAAAAAATCATGTAAATGATTAAGAATCTTATATTTTAAAAATTTTATCTGTTGAGTGTGAGATTTATAAAATATCTTTTTTTTTCTTGTTGCAATCTTAAAGTAAGATTTTAGTTATTTAAATATTATGCACTATTATAAACTTAAAAACAGACGAATGTGGTGTATTTAAAAGACAATCGTTTTAGAAATGTCTTATTCCTTATTCAATTATTAAATAGGATATTATAAGTGAATTGTGTGTAATACTTCATAATATTTAAACTATTTGCCTGATTGTGTTCAGTCAATGCAATAACTTAAATATTATTCATAAAGTTAATTATTATAAATTTAGAATACTCATATTTTTTTTGGTCAATAATTTTTCTGTGAAACTATTTCGCTAAGATGATAGTTTACAATTACAATAGATATTTACAGAACTTTTAAGATGATACATCATTTATTACGAATATTATATTCTCCATCTAAAGAATACTTATATTTATTGTTTTTGTTCTTTTTATAGACGATGTGTGTTTTTTCTTACATTTTTGTTTTGTCAATAGTTTCGTACAACTTAATTTAAAATATTTAGAATATACAATTCATGAGCACTAATTATGTTTGCAAAGATATATTTTTATACTTTTATCGTGATTAGTATTATATTTTCATCGAATGATCTTTTTTCTCTAACTGCATATGACTCAATTTATGAGTTTTTTTAATCTATTATCACTATAATATGAAGGTCTAAACATATATTGTAAAAACTTATTTCAAAGAGAAGTAAATTCTACTACCAATTCAAGTAAACTGATTTTTATCACCATTTAAATGATTGAATGTATACATGACAATGACCAACTAATACATCATCTTAATTATGTTTTTTTTATTATATCATAGTATTTTCTTCTATATATGTATTTTTTTTCTCATAACCACCGAATTTGCTTTAATAAGATTTATCAATTTATTTATCATTTTTATAAATTTTTATAAATTACAAATTATAATATTGGAATTTAAAACATTAGAATTGAAGATATTATAAACAATGAAAAATTACACATGACAATAAGCTTCTCAATAACAATTTTTAAAATATTAGTAAAATAATTTTAAATATTTATCCAGAGAGCCGCGCATCGCGCGGGTTATAATCTATTACCAACAAATTCAACGCTCTATCTAAAAGAATTTCAGAATCACTAATCTTTATTCCTGAAAAATAAACATAAAAGATTAAACAGAAGACAACAAATCTAATCTAAAAATCAATATTTAAGCATGTATTTTCCCGATCTAAGTAGATCTTCGTTTGATCCGGGTATATCTTCGTCGATATAAGTAGATCTATAACTTGAAATAAATAAAGGGTTAATAGACATTTGCCCCCCGGCCATATAGGCGAGATTCGGTTTACCCCCTATTAATATTTTTTTTTGGATTGCCCCCTTGAAATATGAAAAGCTCTATGATTTTCCCCCCTAGGACCCCCCTGTAAACTTGTTTTTTTGATTTACCCCCCCTGGTTTTTCACTGTTTTTTACACGCTTAGGGGGATACCCTAAAAATACAGGGGGATAATCCAAAAAAAAAAATTAATAGGGGGGTAAACTGAATCTCGCCTATATGGCAGGGGGGAAATGTCTATTAACCCATAAATAAAAGATTGAAGTTGTTAAAATATTTCAGAGATGATAACTAAAGATTGAAGTTGTGCATAACGATTCAAAGACAAAAGCTAAAAGAAAGCAAATATAAAAGATTGAAAACACAAAAAAAAATGAAGAAAAAAATGTTGAACAGAAAAATAAGTGGAAGAAAGAAGAAACAGAACGATGAAAGAGAAAATGGAGTGAGATTTCAAAGAAAGAGAAGAAAAGTTGTAGTGTTGTGAAGGGAGATGGAAGGTTGAAGAGATAAAGTATATTTTATGAGATGCAGAGATAAAGTATATTTTATGAGATGCAGAGATAAATGGAAGAAGCAACTTTTTTAAAGGACTTTATTGGGAAACTGCATTTTGTAAACTTTTGGTTTCAAATGTAGTTTTCTCTTCAAATGGAACCACTAAAGAAGAAATTTTATTGGATAAAACAAAAAGCATCTAGTTGAGATAGGACAATGTCAGGATTCAGTCCCAAAATGTAATATTTGGACACAAATTAACCTTGTTTTCAATAGGTGGCATTTTTTGAGCAAAGGGCAAAGATGACTTAACCAGGTACATTTGTTTTTTTATTTTATAGATTAACATAATTAGTTTTGTTAGATCAAATTTAAAATGATTTAATTTTTTACATTTTTGCACTGAAATTGATAACTTTGTTTATAATAATATGTAATTTATATTTGGGTTAATAGCTATATACCCCCTGTCATATGGGGCCTTTACGAAAAACGCCCCTATAATATAAAAAGTCATATGGATGACCCTACAATTTTGAAAAGAGTAGTGTTATTTAGTACGAAGCAATTTGAAGAAGAAATGCAAGAATGATTATGTGTTTTTATTTTAGTGGTGAATTTTAAATTAATTTTAAATTTAACTTCCTTCTGAATAGGGATCATGGGGTTGTGGTGATAATAGATTGTTGGGATTTATTTTTGCATTTCTTGTTTTTCCATTTTCTTACTAATAAGCATTTTCCTTTTGAAAATGTCACTATTAAAACCTTCCCCGTGCCAAGTCATCCAAAATGCTGATGTGTCATATTTTTTCTGGTTTTTCCATTTTATTTAAATGCCACATGTGATAAAATATGTATGGAAGGACATTTTTACCCTCACCTATGTTTTCTAACCCTATTAACCAGAAAAACCATTCACTTTCCTCCTCTTATCTTCATCATTGTTATGGTAAATAGCTATTAACCTTCCACAAGATGCAGGTCCTCCAACCTGCCGCTAAGATGCTCGTCGAACTCTCCAAACCACAAGACTCCGCTGGGGGTGACGGTACCACCACTGTCGTCGTCATCGCCGGTGCGCTTCTCGAGAAATGCCTCCTCCTCCTCTCTCACGGCATCCACCCTACCGTGACCTCTAATTCCCTCCACAAAGCCTCTGTCAAGGCTGTTAATATCCTCACTGCCACGACTGTCCCTGACGAACTCTCCGACCGTGAATCGCTTGTCAAATCTGCTAGCACTTCGCTTAACAGCAAGGTTGTTAGTCAGTACTCTTCATTCCTCGCTTCAATCGCCGTCGACTCGGTTCTCTCTGTCGTTGATTCCGATAAATTAAACATGGTTGATCTCCGTGATGTTAAGATCGTGAAGAAGCTTGGTGGGACTGTTGTTGATACTGAGCTTGTGAAGGGTTTGGTGTTTGATAAGAAAGTTAGCCATGCTGCTGGTGGACCTACGCGAATGGAGAATGCGAAGATTGCTGTGATTCAGTTTCAGATTTCGCCTCCCAAGACTGATATTGAACAGAGTATTGTGGTGAGTGATTATTCTCAGATGGATAGGATTTTGAAGGAAAGTGAATGGTTTTTCTGTTTAATAGGGTTAGAAAACATAGGTGAGGGTAAAAATGTCCTTCCATACATATTTTATCACTTGTGGCATTTAAATAAAATGGAAAAACCAGAAAAAACATGACACGTCAGCATTTTGGAAGACTTGGCACGAGGAAGGTTTTAATAGTGACGTTTTCAAAATTGTAGGGTCATCCATGTGACTTTTTTTTACAGGGGGATTTTTCGTAAAAGCTCCATATGGCAGGGGGTAAATAGCTATTAACCCTTTATATTTTAAATCTTTAGAATGTTACACATGTTTCTATATGATGAGTTGTTCCGTTTTAAAGGATGAATATAGTTGATTGATGTAACATCCCTATTCTCTAATTTTACAATGAGTAGAGATCCAAAGATTTTGTTAGAATTCAACAAATGGAAAATGAGTAAATATTGTTCAATTAAAGGACATTTTAGTGAATTGGATTAAGCATTTAGGGCCTTATGGTCATTACCCATGTTATAATAGTAACATAAGGGGTCGTTTGGATACCAAGACTTGAGGAATGGGTAGAAAATCAGAATTTGAAGAGAGGGGGGAGAACACGTGAATGGAAGGAGAATGAGAAAGAGTTCATCTTGCTTGATCAAGTTCTTGCATCTGTGAAGCTTTGACATCTTTGGAATGAGGAACCATGGTGAAGAATGAAGAACAAAGTTGTAATCATCTCTATTCTCATTCGCAAGTAAGAATTTTCTTCATCTTGAGGTGGGTTCCTAGACAGTATAACCTTGGGGTAAATTTTAGGGTTTCATGATAAGGTGTTTTGAGGTTCATTAGAGATAAGTGATTCTATGTTCTTATGATAAACATGATGATTTTGTGTTTAAATTAAGAAATATGATGTTTGATTGTGTTCCATGTTGTTGTGAATCATGAAGATGTATGATCCTTGATTACATAAATATGCTTGCTTACTTTCTATGTTGTTTTACCTGCAAATAATGTTTAAAATGGTCATGGCATGCTTGAGTTAATTTAGAATGAAAATGGATTGAGAATACGTGTTGATACATGTGTATGTTCTGGTTATTTTATCGCAGGGCCATGTTTTTGTACGTCCCCGCCATGAGTTTGCATTTTAGAGAATCAAAGGTGCCGACTATGACCATCTGGTTGTTTATTGTAATTGTGTGCTTTTAGGGATCACTCTTGCCATCAAAAGATGATAAGGGCGATTGTTTGAAGTTTTATGGAACTTGATCGCACCATATGACTTCAGAAAGAGGTTGGGAATCTAGAAGCTCCTCTTATACTTCCCCTTCCTATTGGCTCTAAATTTGTTGGAGTGTATCAACGCTCTCCTCCACTGACTCTTTTGGATGCCATAGAGCTTCAACGATTGTCAGTAATTGTGCAATTTCTAGAGGAGTACATGGCTCACTTTTGCTGGGTGATGATCCATACATCTCAATATTGTAAGATTAGTGGTTCTTTGATAATTTTTGTGCGGCCTGAGAAAGTTTTACTGAAGTCTCACGGTGGACGCCAAATGTTCTTGCAAAAAACACTGTTTGGATCATCTCCCTGATGCTGGTCTGGAGAGGTCGCAAATGTAGGAAAATTAGTTTGTTATGTGTGTTCTTCTCAATGTCACTCCCTTTCCATTTGCTTTGCTGTTCTTAATAAAGTTTTCGTCTCCTCCCTCTGATTCCTTCATCAATGAACCATAATGAGTCGCCCTACATTTCTCATGCTTTAAAGGCTTGAGGTAACATCTGCCGCCTCAATAACGAGCACTAATCATGAATCATAACGGTTCAAACATCAATTTCATAACCTCCATGTGACTCTTAGGCTGCCTCTTAACTATTATGGTGGCCTATCAACCCGATCATTCGGCCATTATCAATGTCTGGTCTATGTATTCTGCCCCGGACACATACACGACCATGGCCTACGGGCAGCAACTCGACTCTTTGCTATTTATGAAAATGCTTGCACCTCATGTGTACCATCTCGACCAATACTATCCCAGCTGAGCTAAAAATTGTGGAATGTACATTTCTAACGAAGTAAATTGAATGCTAAATTGTGTCTCTTTTCTCAATTAGTTTCAAATTGATTGTGTTCTCTTTTGCTTCCAAGTTAAGGATCAAATTATTCCCTTGAGTAGGTCGGGTAAATCATGGAAACGTTGAAATTAATTCCCTTAACTCATTGAAATCTTGTTTCCACTAAGGAGCCCATTAGAACCCAACCCAAATTTCTTTGATACCTAGTATAATGGTAGAGACAAATTAAAATGTTTTGATACAATTTGAGACAAAGATGTTGTTTGGCCTTAATATTGTATTTCTTTGATGGAATATTAGGCCACTCATCTTAACTCAATCCTCGCATGTCCATAACGAGTGATTTATTTAATAATAATAATTAATTATACACAAACAAAAAGATTGTATAAATTAAAAAGTGATTATGTATTACTAATCACCATAAAAGTGGCTTATTATTATCACTTCAATAAACAACTAAAATCCACTAATATAGTTTGCCTAACCCATAAACGCATTAACATATGTCCTATGTATGTACATTATAGTTCATAAACATTATAATATAGTATACTATCTTCCCACTTGTTCTTCAGTGCCAGCGTTGAAATGAATAAGAGAGCAGGAGTTATTTAATGCTGGAGAAGATTCTAACGCCGACTTTTCATTTTTAAATTCTCATATTATAAAAGAGAATCTCTATTTGACTAAAAAAAGAAGAGAATTTTTAGAGAATCTCTACTTCAATTAAAAAAAGAAAGAGAATCTGTATTGTAACTAGGCAGGAAAATTCGTATCTATCATCCATTCACTTTTAGATACACACTTTTTGTTTTGGAAAGGATGAAATATACATTTAATTTGATAACGTAAAATAAATAAATTAGACCGAGTTTAAGGTCCGTTTATTTATTTTATAAAAAAAAAACTAGTATTTTATAAAATAATTTTATAAAAACAAATTGTAAATTGTAAAAATTTATTCAAAGTATATGCTTTGAACATTACACAATTATAATACATGACAAAAAAAAATATCATGTTTATTTGACAACATTATCTTATCTTCTATATTTAATTATGTATATGTTTTGAACATTACACGGTTAAAATAGACATGAGAAGAAGTGTCATTTCTATAAATTGTTCATTAGTTAGGTTATAATGTGCATTAGAGGCAGCGTCAATTTTTTGCCTGCATCTACATCTTAGTCATATCCGTGATTTTTCACATTTGAAGCAAGAGAAAATTTTATATTCAATTCTCTAAAATGGTGGTTGCTGCCTAACTATTGGAGCAATTAGGACCCTTGAAAGACTATCATTCTTATGTTTCACAATATTACTGTTATGATTCTCCAGTAGTTTGTCAAATGGCTTCAAAACTTAACCAATTTCTTTTTGTTGTTTGAAACAACAAAGACTTTTTCTTTTTAATCTTGTCTCTAAAATTCTTCTTCAACTCGAAGGAGAATAATCAAACTCTTAAATGAAAATTCTTTTGTTTTGTGGCAATCAAACTTTTTAAAAACTTTCAAACTGTAGAGTTGTTTGTCAAAAATAAAAGCAATTTTAAATTGTTAATCTAAAGACATACCTTTAGTGATGATCTCATGAGAAATCTTTTGAAGTTCGTGATATTAAATCTCCACGAACCTTTCATCTAACATCTGATACTTCAGGTAGTGACTAGCAACCCCTGATTTTTTGGTATCATACTTCTTCTTCAAAGCTTCACAAACAAGTTTTGCAGTATCACGGCTACTGCAATAATAATATAGATCATCCGCGAGTCCATTCAAACTATGGTTTTTATAGTGATAATCATTAAGGTGATTTCTTTCCTTAATTGTAAATTATTTTCATTAATCTGTGTAGCGTATTCATATTTATCTTAATTAACTATTCCATCTAAGTCCATAGATTTTTAACTGTTAGTTTGCTCGCTTGATCTAGAAGGAATAATAGGGATGTCATCGGTCATACATTCACAACCTTTTAAGGTTAAGAAAAATCACAATTTTTGTCGGTGTTTCAATTGACTTCCCTCAAAATTGAACGATTTGCTAGAGACAACAACATAAGTACCAATAGTTTCTTTGGTAGCCATGACATTTTGAAAATTAAATGTCTTAGAATTTTTGTGTCACTGAAGAAATTATTGAGTCGAGTCATAGATTAGGTCACTCTCTTTAAGACGTTTCGCGACACTTCCCAAAATTGTGCAAGGCGGACGATCAATCACAACGCCTCCATGATAAAACAAATCAATTCTATATTGTACGATTAATACTTGAAGGATATATAATCGATGTAGAAATAGACCATATTATGTTACAAAGACCAATCTAATATAGTATGAATACCACTCGTACTATCTAGTATAAAGATTGGTCGTAATAATTTTTCAGACGAGGAGAAATTCAAATAATTCTCCAAAGAGAATAAAAAAATTGATAATTTCTCAAATAAGGAGAAATTAAATTAATTCTCTAAAGAGAATTCAAGAAAATGCTCGAAAAATTCAACGAGTAGAAAGAAATAGGGAGAAGTTGGCACTTCGACAATTCAAAAAACAAATAGTAAAAAGAATGAGAAAGGAAAAACTTAAAAGAACTTTTTGGTGTGTTTTGAAATGAAATATGGGCATTCCTTATATAATGAAGTAAGTTAGCCAAAGTATGTAATTTAAGTATTATGGGACTTAGAGTTTTCTCAATTAACACATAAATACACATAGTTTTCTATTAATGTGAGAATTAAAGAATTTTTTCAAATGCATCTTTATATCGGAATTGTAATCCCCCAATATTATAGGTCTAGAATAATAACTTGTGATATTAATATTTGGTACTAGATACATCAATGTACAAATATGAAAGTGAACCAGATTAAAATATTACATTAATATAACGAAGATAATTGATACATCATTTATCAACAAAATCTTCAGCAAAATGAATATGTGTTCCATCAAGTCCTTAGTGCCAATTCCACAACAGTGAGTAAATTCCAATTATCTGTTAACCTAAAAAACAACAACGTGGAATCAAATATTAATCTTAGTGGATTCCAAGTCTAAACCACTAAATTTATCATTACCCTTCTCATTGGGTGTTAGCTGGATATTTTCAACATGTTTTTTGATCAGGCAAATAGTTGAATAGTGTGAGATATTGGATTGAACTCCAGTATGATCGAAGGGTAGCTTCTTGGTTCGACAAGATTAAGCATGAATTCGAAGGTTATTCACATGCTTATGTCGAAGATGCTAGGGTTGTTAGCATGTTAAATTAGGTTTAGTGTTTAAACCCTAATTTGTTAAGTTAGCTTGTTTATTAAGTTGACTTGTGTAATGGGCTTTGTGGAAAAAGCCCATTAGTTAGTATGTTAGGTTTTATTATAAATAGTATACTAGTCTCTCATTATTGCTAAGCGGCAAATCCTGATTTAGGGTGAGAGAGGTTATTTGTTATTCTTGTAAACTTGTAATCTTGTTTTAAGAGATAGTAAAAGAATAGCAGTTATAACCAATTCTTGTGTTCTTCTTATCTTCCCTAATTCCTATTATATTTTATTCTTGACATCGTTTTTCACAACAAATTGGTGCGGTGAGCATGGAGAAGATGCCTTCAACAAAGTATGAGACTGAAAAATTCATCGGAGTGAATGATTTTGGTCTGTGACGCTTGAAGATGAAAGCCCTACTGGTCCAGCAGGGTTGTTTGGAAGCGTTAAAGGGAGAGACAGCCATGAATGCTGCATTAACGACAGCGGAGAAGACAACTATGATTGAGAAAGCACACAGCGCAATTCTGTTGAGCCTTGGTGATAAGGTTCTACGACAGGTATCAAAGGAGACGACGACATCAGGGTTATGGGCGAAACTTGAAAGTTTGTATATGACCAAATCGCTGGTAAATCGACTCTACCTAAAGCAGACTTTGTATTCATTCAAGATGATTGAAGAAAAAGTGTTGGCTGAGCAGTTGGATATGTTCAACAAGCTGATTCTTGATCTTGAAAATATTGATGTGAAGATCGATGATGAAGATCAAGCGCTGTTACTATTATGCGCTTTGCCTCGATCACATGCTCACTTCAAAGAAACTCTCTTGTATGGAAGGGAGTCCCTGACCTTTGAAGAAGTTCAATCAGCCCTATATTCAAAGGACCTGAACAAATGAAAGGAGCATAAACCTTCGACTGTTGGTGAAGGTTTGGCCGTTAAAGGAAAACTTTTACAAAAGGATGGTAAGTTTAACAGGAAGAAGGGCAAAAGCCAATCGAAGTCCTACAGTGGCGAAGCATCTGGCATTCGATGCTATCATTGTAAGAAGGAAGGTCACACAAGAAAGGTGTGCCCTGAACGCCTGAAAGATCATGGAGGTAAGGATAATGGCAACGCTGCCATTGTTCAAGATGATTTCGAATCATCCGGTGTTCTTGTGGTTTCAAGCAGTGACTCTAGGAAGGAGTGGATTATGGATTCAGGTTGCACTTGGCATATGACTCCAAACAAAGACTTGTTCGAGAAATTATGTGATCAAGATGGTGGATCAGTATTGCTGGGAAACAACAAGGCTTGCAAAATTGCAGGTGTTGGATCTATGAGGTTCAAGCTCCATGATGAGTCAATAAGGCTATTGACTGAAGTCAGGTATGTTCCTGATTTGAAGAGAAATCTGCTTTCTCTTGGTGAATTTGACAAGAAAGGATATGTTTTCCAAGGAGAGAAAAATATCTTAAAAGTCATGAAGGGGTCGAAGGGGTCGAAGGAAGTCTTGAGAGGCGTGAAGAAATAAGGCTTGTATACCCTTGAGGATGAAGTTGTAAGTGGTTCGACAAATGTTGCATCCACGAAACCATTGTCGAAGACAGAAATCTGGCACATGAGATTGGGCCATGTCAATGAAAGGGGCCTGATTGAATTAGGGAAACAAAATCTGCTCGGTGGAGACAAAGTCGAAAAGCTCAAGTTTTGTGAACCCTATGTACTTGGAAAATCTTGCAGAGTGAAGTTCAACAAAGGCAAACAAAGAACACATGGATCCCTTGACTACATCCATGTTGATCTTTGGGGACCTGCAATGTGTGCATCACATTCTGGGGCGAGGTATTTCCTATCCATAGTAGATGATTATTCCAGAAAATTGGGTATTCATCCAAAAGACTAAGGATGAAACTTTTGAGAATTTCAAAAGTTGGAAGACTCTGGTCGAAAATCAGACTGGCAGGAAGGTCAAGAGGTTGAGAACTGATAATGGCCTTGAATTTTGCAATGAAGCGTTCGACAGTTTTTGTGCTGACTCTGGTATTGCAAGGCACAGAACTACTGCAGGTACTCCACAGTAAAATGGTTTGGCTGAAAGATTTAATCGAACTATTTTGGAGAGAGTCAGATGCATGTTGACTAGTGCGGGGTTAAAGAAGGTGTTTAGGGCTGAGGCTGTTTCGACAGCAACATATCTGATAAACAGATGTCCTTCGACAACGTTAGATATGAAGACACCTAAAGAAGTTTGGTCGGGACATCCACCAGATCTCGATAAACTGAGAGTATTTGGCTGCATAGCCTATGCTCACATTAGGCAAGACAAGGTCGAACCTAGAGCTCTGAAATGCATGTTCATGGGATACCCTGAAGGAGTCAAAGCTTATAGGTATGGTGCCTAGAGCCAGGTCATAGGAGGTGTATCACCAGTCGAGATGTAGTTTTCAATGAAGCTGAAATGGCTTTCAAGAAAACTGATGATGATAGTCGAAGTGCAGAAGAGCTGGAACAGGTAGAGATTCCTGTCGAGGTGGAGCATATTGATGTTGAATTGCATATCCCTGATGAAGTCGAAGAAGCAGAAGATGCTGAGGAAATTGAGGAAACTGTCGATGACTACCTATTGTCAAGAGATAGGTCGAGAAGAGCCATCAAGCCACCTCAAAGACTTGGATATGAAGATCTTATAGCTTATGCCTTAATCTCTGCAAGTGAGGTTTCAGACGAAGAACCGAGAGACTACAAGGAAGTTATGAGGAGTCGAAATAAGACTGAATGGATGAAGGCCATGGATGATGAGATGAAATCTCTTCATGATAATCATACCTGGGAACTGATCAAGAAACCTGCTGGGGCAAGGTTAGTCAGCTGTAAATGGATTTTCAAAGTTAAGGAAGGAATCGAAGGAGTGACGTCGAAAAGATACAAGGCAAGGTTATTTGCAAGGGGTTTCATTCAGAAAGAAGGGGTCTACTTCAATGATGTGTTTTCTTCTGTTGTGAAGCATAGGTCCATTCGAATGTTGCTTGCCATGGTGGCACAGTTCGACCTTGAACTAGAACAGATGGATGTGAAGACTGCATTCTTGTATGGTGATTTAGATGAAACAATCCTGATGAGGCAACCTGAAGGGTATGTCGAAAAGGGGAAGGAAGAATATGTGTGCAAACTGAAGAGATCTTTATATGGGCTGAAACAATCTCCTCGATAGTGGAATAGGAGATTCGACAAGTTCATCGCACGCATAAGTTTCATTAGAAGTCAGTTCGACCACTGTGTTTACTTTCGATCTCGACCTGGTAATTCATTTGTTATTTTGTTGCTTTATGTGGATGATATTCTCATAGCAAGCAACAATGTCGAAGATGTGATGAGGGTGAAGGCTGAACTCTATAAGGAGTTCGATATGAAGGATCTGGGAGCTGCTTCCAGGATTCTTGGAATTGACATTCAAAGAGATAGAAAGAAGTCGAAGTTATGCTTATCTCAAGAGGCATATCTACGGAAGATTCTCGAAAAGTTTGGTATGTCGAATTCGAAGTCAGTTGTGACACCAACAAACCCTCAATTCAAGTTGAGTATTGATCAGTGTCCTATTACTGATGTCGAAAGAGCCTATATGAATAGCATCCCATATGCTAATATAGTTGGTTCTTTGATGTATGTTATGGTATGTACTAGACCCGACATAGCATATGTAGTAAGTCTTGTAAGCAGGTACATGGGGAATCCTGGAAAGGCTCACTGGCAAGCATTGAAGTGGATTTTAAGTACATAAATGGGTCTCTGAACAGAGTCCTAATTTATGGTGGAGCCTTGGGTGAAGATAGTAAAGCAGAAATTGAAGGATATGTCGACTCTGATGATGCAGGTTGTATGGATTCCAGAAAATCTATTTCCGGATATGTTTTCACTATGTTTGGCACTGCAATTAGTTGGAAAGCAACACTTCAGAAGGTTGTTGCTCTATCAACCACTGAAGTGGAGTATATTGCCCTAACTGAAGCTGTGAAAGAAGCATTGCGGCTTGAAGGTTTTGCAAAGGAGCTGAAACTTCAAGGTTGAGGTATCACTGTTAAATGTGATAGTCAGAGTGCAATACACCTGTCGAAGAATTCAGCCTATCATGAGCGAACTAAGCACATTGATGTGAGGCTGCATTTCATCAAAGGAGTAATCGAGCGTGGAGAAGTCCAAGTGCTGAAGGTTTCGACTGAAGACAATGCTGCTGATATGATCACCAAGACATTGTCGAGTTGCAAGTTTTTCCACTGTATGCAGTTGATAAAGCTGCATGAAGAAAGCTAGTTTGTTCCCTTGACATTGTAGAGTTAGGTTCAAGGTGGAGATTTGTGAGATATTGGATCGAACTCTAGTATGGTCGAAAGGTAGCTTCTTGGTTCGACAAGATTAAGCATGAATTTGAAGGTTATTCACATGCTTGTGTCGAAGATGCTAGGGTTGTTAGCATGTTAAATTAGGTTTAGTGTTTAAACCCTAATTTGTTAAGTTAGCTTGTTTATTAAGTTGACTTGTGTAATGGGCCTTGTGGAAAAAACCCATTAGTTAGTATGTTAGGTTTTATTATAAATAGCATACTAGTCTCTTATCATTGCTAAGCGGCAAATCCTAATTTAGGGTGAGAGAGGTTATTTGTTATTCTTGTAAACTTGTAATCTTGTTTTAAGAGAAAGTAAAAGAATAGCAGTTATAACCAATTCTTGTGTTCTTCTTATCTTCCCTAATTCCTATTATATTTTGTTCTTGACATCGTTTTTCACAACAAATAGAATAAAAGTTGGAGTAACTTGAAGCTAATTTTAAATAGTTAGTTCGACAGATCTATATATGGTAGATTTGTTTCGACATATAAGCTTGCAGAAGGCTGATTAAAGTTCCTATGTATACAGTCATGTTAGGGGACTTAGTGAAATATTAAGTAAATTAAAGATGAGTTCGACCAGAAGAAGAATAATTCAAAGTCAGGCTAAATAACTGCTTTTTGACCTTATTCACTAGTAAAGGACATGTGGAAACGAATTAGAGACAAAATGCATGCAGATGAAAACAAGTTTATTTTTGAAGAAATGACTATTGGAAAAACAATTATTTCGATCTAGTATAAATAGGGGTTTTGACAATAAAATTCAAAGTGTTCAATTTGTATATAAACTCATATTACTCAAAATATCTAGCGTATTAAGAAAAGAGTCACTGAATAAAATGTACATATGAAACATCATTTTCTTTTAGGATAAAACTTAGGTACAATTCTTTAGGTGTGGTTTTTACTCTTTTCCAATGAAAATATGACAAATATACATAAATATGATTTAATGAGTGAAAATAGGAAAAAATTTGCATACGTGTAAGAGGAAATTATACACTTGTCACTTTTTCATTGGAAAATAGAAAGAATCACACCTAAAAAATTGTACCTAAGTTTTGTCCTTTCTTTTATTCAGTGCAATGTCAATTTCATTAAATTACTTTTCCTGCATATTGTTGTTTTTCTCAAAATCTTTTTACATTCCTTTTCATTTAAAAAACATCTGTACGTAATTATAATAAAATTATTGAGTCGGACACTTATTCACCAACAAATATATTGAAATAAAAAATTTTATAACAAAAGATTAAACAAAAATGTAAAATAAAATCAGTTACTTTAGTAGAAATCTTATTTGAATGTCAAATCATATGAAAAATGATGTATGAACTTAAAAAGTTTGACAATAAAGTGTAAGTGTTTTTTTTCTAATATATCTAATGCTTTTAACCCATATAGAATTATAGAAAAATCGGAAAATGTAGAATTGTAGAGGTCATGCATGACGTCATGTCACCCATCTCTTGTTTTTTTATTGGGTCATGCTAATGTGTGCCCTAAGGGCACAGGTTAAGAATACTATAATTAAAAAAAGTTAAATGTAATTAAATGCAATAGAGTCATATTTAAAGTTTCAATACATTGAATGCACGCGTTCCAATAAAATATTTCTATAAATATCTCATTAACGTGTGCCCTTGGGGCACATGTTAGCTTTTCCCTTTTTTATTAATCCAATTATGATATTTATGCTTGTTATGGTAGTTGGTTAGTTGGTTATTTCATACCGATAACATGCTTTAAAGATATATTTGTGCGGATATATGTTTTAGTTAGATATGCTATTTTAAGAATATATTTGTGAATGTCAATTAACATCGATTAACAAAGATTTTTGTGAGAATTATTTATTCGGAGTTTTGAAGTTGCAGATTTTTCTCCCGTAAAAATGGAGATTGAGAAAAAAGTTTTTTCAATGACATTTTGGGGTGGGGATCGGAGAAATATCCTCCGTCCCGCAGATTCTCCGACTCCAACCATATTATTTAACTTTTATATATAATATATAATTATATAATTTTACAATATTTTGTATTAAAAATTAATATATTAAGAAATGAAGAGTCATTAGTAGATCATTATATTTATTTTGTTTTGTTGTATAATATATTGTTTCACTGCTCATTACCTATAGTAGTGTACACCATCGTCACAACAATCATTTTTTTTTTCATTGTGCTTATGGTAATTATTCTTCAACTTCATTATACTTCAATTAGTAACTTATTTTTTATTCAATTAGGAAATTAGTTGTTATATTTTCATAAATGCAAGTGCTTTAATTTTCGTTTTTATTATTATTGATGCAAGATGTGTTTTTATTTTTATTTTTAAATAAAAATGCAAAATATATATTTTTTAAAGGGAAAAATAACGAAATACTAGTGTCATAGTTTTGATCGAAAAATATTGAAATATTTTTAAGATTCGATCTATGTGAATCTCTGATTCTCCGTGGAGATTTGTGGGGATACAATGGAAAAATATTCCCCATAGGCTGGGATCAGGGGTGGGGAGAGGGAAAACATTCGAAGGTAGGGCATGAAGCGAGAAAACATCCTCCGCACATTCTCTTCCCTATTGACATCCATACATATAACCGGATGGATATATCATATTCTTTTAGAATACAGTTTGTTTTATATTTAATTTGGGTGCTAAGTGTGCCTATAAATATCACCCCTTATTGTAATTGATAACAAATTTAATAATAATAACAATACAATTCATTCATTCAACCTTCTTTCACTCAATAATCATTTCCTCCCAATCCAAGTGCAGTTGTATTTGCACTAACAAATTGGTAACCAGAGCTCTTTCGTTGTGTGCAAAAGTGGTAGTACTTCATGGACTTGTGATTTGCATCTGGTTCAAAGAGAAATGGTAGCAATGGAATTCCCAACTCTCTTACAATTCTTGATGGAAAGAATTGGGATCGATGGCATAAACAAATGAAGTCTTTGTTTGAATTTCAAAAAATTATTGACATTGTCCTTCATGGTATTTTGAATGTTTTATTGAATTGGACTTTCCATTTGGGCCTTATAGTTAGGATCACTATGAGTACTATATATGTAGTCCTTTGAGACTTTGAAGAGGATGAATGGAATGAAAATGTCATCTTTATTTTAATTCTCTTAGATAGTTTTTTTGTATTGTTCTTCCCCTTTTCTATTACAAACCCTAGTCACAGCCTTGGTAGGAAATCTTCCTATCAGTCTGTGTTTGAATTTCAAAAAATTCCCGACATCGTTCTTCATGGTATTTTGGAGCTTGCAGTTCACACAAGTGATGTTTAGAAGACGAGTCACAAGGATGCAAATAAAAAATATTGTGAGGCGTCATACTATATTCAATTTGCAGTATATGGTGTAAACTTTAATCGCATATATCATGCATGTTGAATCGCCAAAAGAAGCAAGGGATATTCTTGTAAAAAATTATGAAGGATGTGAGAAGGTTAAGGGTGTCAAGCTATAAGCTTTGAGGCGGTAGTATGAATTAATGCAGATGGGTGAAAATGCGAAGGTTGCAAGATACGTGTCCAAGGTTTAAAATCTTGTTCATTTGATTAAGAGTTGTGGTGAAACAATGTCTGACACGGTGATCATTGAGAAGGTAATGAGAAAACTAATATCTCATTTTGATCATGTCATCGTGGCTATATAAGAAGCGAGCAACATGGTCACAATGATGTTGGAGGTTTTGGTTGGCTCCTTGGAAGCTCATGAATTGAGTATTGTTGAAAGAAGAGGTGTTCAAGAATCAATACAGGCCTTACAAGCTCAAACTTGGAGGAAACATGGTTGCTCTAGTAAGGTTAAAGAAAAATTTAACAAAGATTATAATGTGAATGGGTCGTAGAATAACCTCAAAAGCCAAAGAATGATGAAAAGTCGTTTGAATCCTCCAAGAGAGGAGGAGGAACTTCTCATCATAAAGAAAAACTTGATAAGAAAGGTGTGAAATGTTACAATTATGAGAAGTGGGGACGCATGGCCAAGAACTGCTGGTAAAACAAAGGAAAAGGCGATGTGAAGGCCCTATATGGACTCAAGCAGACACCTAGGGCCTATAATAAGAAGATTGATTCTTATATAGTGGAATTAGGCTTCCCCAAGTTTAAGTTTGTATAAGGTGTTTATGTGCAGACCACAACACAAGATATAACACTTATATGCTTGTATGTTGATGATTTGCTAGTAAATGTTGATAACATCAACAAATTGGTGAAATTAAAGAATTTAATGATGAAAGAGTTTGAGATGTTAGACTTAGTAAATCTATCATATTTCTTTGGCATGGTGTTATATCAAAGGAATTATGTTAAAGAGGTTCTCAAAAGATTCATAATGCTTGATTTAAATCTTGCAGTCTCTCCTATTTAAGCAAATCTAAAACTTGAGAAGAATGGTCATGAGGACAAGGTGGATGCAACTTTGTTCAATTAAATAGTAGACTTTTTGAGATATGTGTGCAACAACATGCCTGCTATAGGATTCTCAATTGGTTTAGTGAGAAGATACATGGATGGCCCTAGAGTTTCTCATATGAAGGCTGCAAGGAGAATTTTGAGATATTTGAAGTGAACACTAAACTGTGGAATTCTTTTCCCAAGGAGTTCAGATGGAAATGATGCAATGATTACCTCCTATTTAATGCATATTGGTGTGGAGACAAATCTAACATTAGAAGCACTGCATGTTATTTTTTCCAAGTGTTTGGTGCTTCAATTTTACGGTGTTCAAATAACTTGTTATGGAAACATCCTTGTGTGAAGCAGAATATGTTGTAGGATCCTACGTAGCTTGTCAATTCATTTGGATAAATTACTACTAACTGAGTTACAAGTCCAAGGTAGAAATCTGCTGGTTCTATAAGTTGACAACAGACCAGTTATCAACCTAGAAAGGAATACAGTCCTATTTGGCAGAAACAAATACATTGAGGCTAGATTTTATTTCCTAAGAGAGCAGGTGAATCAAGGAAATCTTGAAGTGAAGCATTGTCCAAGTGAATCACAAATTGCTGATATTCTCACTAAGGTATTGAAAATTGAGAGATTTTTTTTACTCTTATGTAAAAGCTATGAGTTCTGCAATTTGATAGTTAACTTATTTTGATATTTGTTATAGTACATAGATTGGATTATAAGAGGGTATGTTATAATATAACTCAACTATGGTTGTTATGCTTGCTATGGTAGTTAGTTAGTTAGTTTGGTTATTAGTTGGTTACTTAATACAAGTAACTTGCTTTAAGGATATACATCAATGGGTGTATCAAGTTTAGTTAAAGGTTTTAAGGATATACTTGGGTGGATATTACATATAACTGGATAGATATATCATGCTATTTTAGACAATTTGTTTTACATTTGATTTGAGTGCATAGAGTGACTATAAATACGAGGAAATATAAATAGCATCTTGATAATACAATTCATTCATTTAACCATCTTTCACCAAATCTTCTTTTTCTCTTAATCTATAATAAACTTAGTCGTGTTTGATCTAATAATCTTTGTATTTTCAAATTGTTGAATTCAATTTTCTCTTCATTGAACCGGCAGATTATAATCTATGAATAATAATAATAATAATAATAATAATAATAATAATAATAATAATAATAATAATAATGTTCTTATTAGCAATTCATATTATACATAGAAAAAGTAGGACACATTTTATTAAAATAACCAAACTAAAAAAAATAAGAAACATGTTCTTATCATCAATTCATATTATACATAGAAAAAGTAGGACATATTTTATTCATCAAATAACCAAACTAAAACACACAGTACTAAGACAAGATGATATAACATAGATGTTTGGTTTCAACATCTTAACAACTTATTTTAATTCTCTTAAGCATATTTTATAAGTAAAATATATTATAGTATATATTGACTAGAAGGGGTAGTCTAACCTAAATACAAGTGATATGCTCAGTGTCGGCTCTGGGATCCGGAAATCAGAGCTGTCCAGGGCTTCAGAAAAATAGGGCCTCAATTTTGAGAGGCTTAGTTAAAATTTATAATACTCAAAAGAATAAATATACATTTATTAGCGAAACTATCAAAAAAAAATTATTTACCTGTGGCACATCGGTTGAGCCATATCTACGAGAACTTGGCGGTTCGATACTTGGTAGCCTTTAAATTTAAATTATTATTATTTTACAATTTCTCAGGTTAGCAATAAGTTCTTGATATAATTTTTGTGAAAATTAACATTTATTATATTTTAATTATAAAATGATTTGTATATAATCAATTAAAATTTGTAATGAAAATTGAAATCAAATTTTATTCTTGATGGTTATTTATTATAACTCTTATAATTTTGTTTCATTTATTTCGAATTTAATTGCTATACACTTTCAGTGTAAAACTTTTTACAATATCAATGCATCCAGTGGCGAAGCCAAAACCTCGAGTCAGGGGTGCAAAATTTTTTGATAAAATATTATTTCTTTTACTTTATATATATATATATATATATATATATATATATATATATATATATATATATATATATATATATATAATTTTTGATAATTTTTTTGATAAAATATATATTTTTTTTAAATTATATCATTTACTTTTTTATGTGTAAATTAATAATTTAGAACTTATGTAAGTATGTTAAATATTCAATTAATATAAAAAATAACCATAATAATATTCAATAAATTTAATATTATAATTTAGACCTACTAAAAATAAAACAGATCTCATAAAATTTTACATTATAGAAATCATATAGTTATGTTGATTTTATTTATTTTTATCAAACAAATTATTAATTAACTTATATATTTTTTATTTATAACATTGTATAATATATGTTCATTCAATTTCAATGTGATGGCTAATGTAATGTTTACAAAGTTATAAGAGTGTTAAATTTTGTTATGATTATAGACTTTTTATTATTTATAATTATAATTTTCACTACTTAAAATGTAGAAGAATAATATCATCAATAATAATCATAATATTTAGAAAGAAAAAAAAGTAAAGATATGATTTCATAGGAAAAACAAAAAGACATATTATGAAGAGATTTATATTAATATTGCATCTCATTATTATAAATTTTTTAGTGGCCAAATAATGGTTAAGACGTGTTGTCAAATAGATGGGGGGTGTTCAAACCTCCTTGTTTTGAATTTTCCAGAAAAACAGTAATATTACTACTATTTAATTTATAGTTTAATATAGATACGTATTCCATCCAACCGATCTTGCAGACCATGTCAGAAAAGTAGTAAATATCAACTTATTAAAATAAACTAGTAACAAATCCGTGCGTTCCTACGAGTTTTGATACGGGACGCGCATTTGTTTAAAATGTATATTTTTTATTAGAAAAATATTTGATATCTGTGAAAAAAATCATAATTGAATGTATAGAAAAATATCTGGTACCCGTGAAAAAATAATAATTGAATGTATAGAAAAAAGTCTGGTACCTGTGAAAAAAATAATAATTGAATACATATAAAAACTTTCGGTACCCATGAAAAATAATAATTCAATGTTTAGAAAAATGTCTGGTACCCGTGAAAAAAGTTAATTAAATATTTAGAAAAATGTCTGGTATCCGTGAAAAAAATAATAATTAAATGTATAGAAACATGTCCGGTACCAGTGAAAAAAATAATAATTGAATGTTTAGAAAAATGTCTGATACCCGTAAAAAAATAATAATTGAATATAAAGAAAAATGTGTGGTACCCGTGGAAAAATAATAATTGAATGTTTAGAAAAATGTCGGGTACCCGTGAAAAAATAATAGTCTAAATACATGGAAAAATATTCGGTACCCGTGAAAAAATAATAATTAAATGTATAGAAAAATGTCTGGTACCCGTAAAAACATTTAGATCAATAAGATTTTTTAATACAAAATACAATTTTATTATAATACATGTGAATAATATAAGCTAAAAAAATGTAATAAAAAATAGAAGAAAGCAAATATTAGAAGCAAATAGAAACTAAATATTTGTCTTTCAAGATTGAAGATTTTTAATATTTTAGATTATATTTGTCTTTCCAAGAAAAGAATAAAAAAAATTTGGCAAAACATGAACATTTTCTTCTGAAACGTGATGAGGAGTAGAATAGAAAGGGAAGTAAGCAATAGCAAATTGTGCAAGATGGAGAAGCTCTACAGTGGAATATTCAATATTTTAATCAGTAACTTCATATTCCCGTTAATATTCAATATTGTGATCAGTAACTTCAGGTTCCCGTTAATGTTCACTATTTTGATCAGTAACTTCATGTTCCAGTTAATATTCACTATTTTGATCAGTAACTTCAGGTTCCCGTTAATATTCGATATTGTGATCAGTAAATTCATGTTCTTGTTAATATTCAATATTTTGATAGTAATTTCATGTTCCCGTTAATATTTAATATTTTAATCAATAACTTCAGGTTCCCATTAATTTCAAAATATTTTGATCACTAACTTCGTGTTCCCTCAAAAGCAAACATATTGATATTTTATATACAGTATAATATTTGAAGATGAGAAAGACACCATATTTGTTATTGAGTAAGTGCATAATTACAAAACAGAAGACACAAAAATATATGTATTCAAAAGATACCATATTTATATATCTAATTATTTATTAGCCATTGATTTATTTGACATCATCTTAATTTATTTATCTTGACAAAATATATTCAAAATTAGATGGCACCAAAATAAACAAACTTAAACAATAAAGATTTCATCAAATAAACATGATAAAACAGAACAATAATTGAAAATAATAAAGGAGTAAATTTTTATTAAAAAATATGTATTTCTAATAAAAAGTTAAACCGAAAGAATGAAACTGAAAATTTTATTATATTAATTAATTTCATAGAGAGGTTTGAAGATCTAAGCAGGTTGTATAATTAGGAGAGAGAAGAATACAAAAGTTGTTTTGAAAGAAAACAAAAACAAAAAGAAACAATCTGCTACATATCTTTCTATATTGTTGATTTGAAAAAAGATTTATTTAATATTAAAAAAATAAAACATGTTGTATAGCATTAAAAGAAAATAAAGAAGTGATGTGAGGTTGGTAATAATTAAAAAATATTTTCTTAAGTAGAAAAAGTAACTTGTATTTTCAGCAAGTAGTGTTAAAGCAAAGCAACAATAGAGAAATTTGAAAGCATCCACGTGACATCATTTAGAAGCAAAGAGCTATTGTGTAATTTCTAGAACATAAACTTTTCTTATATTGTAGATATGAATTGAGAAGCCACATGACATTGTATATTACTAACACATACCAACGTACTAATAGATATACTATTCCTACAGTCTACTATAATGATTATGATATGCTGTAAGAGATTTATCACATCTTGAAACTTACATTTTCTTTCAAATTTTTCTCCCACTTTTCTTTTATTTTCAAAAAGTAAAACTGACACTTTCTTTTAGACTTCTAATTCCACTTTTCTATAAAACTCACATATTTAATTAATAAGTACAAATTTTAAATTTTACCATTGACATTTATTTTTTTAAAAATTAGAATTTAAAAATAATTAATTAAATACTCAACATGTTTTAACTATGAAAGTATATAAATATTAAAACAAATACTCCCTCCGTTCCTTTTTAAGTGTCATTTTAGAAGAATTTTTTTGTTCCTATTTAAGTGTCGTTTTATAATTTAATGTTATAATTTGTCATTTATACTCTTATTTTCTCAATAACTCCACCTCAAATTTTTCAATTAATTATTGGAAAAAGAGAGTGTATGATTGAATTTATTTGGAAAGAGAAAAATAAATAAGAGTATAATAGGAAAAGTAACTCTAATAATCCACTATCTTGGTTGAAGAGTTTTTGCTAAAACGACACTTAAAAAGGAACGGAGGGAGTAATATATTTGTATTTGCTTGATTTGATATAATAGTAGAGTTGGATTATTTGGTTCAATTCCAATCATCCATTTAAGTTACCGTAATTAAATAAAGTTCAATTTCAATTATTATTATTAAAGCCCTTTAAAACATGAGAGAGAAGAAATATGTAGTTACTATTACATTTAGTACACTATTATATGCAATTTCTTTAAAGCAGGAGGGAGAAAGGATATGTATGATTTTTAATTAGGAACAATTTTAGATTTTGTAGAAAAGAGTAGTTGTCAAGTAGATTAGAGTTGAATCATTATGTGTGCATAAAAAAAAGTAAATAAAAGGGGTATTATATTAAACATTGGATAAAACATCTATTTTAATATTTAACATTATATTACATAAACTATTAAAATAATTATTTTTTTGAACCAAAGAATATATTAATTCAAAAAACTTTACAAACATGGCAATCCAAAGGATTCAGCCCAAACCTAATCAAACCTATAGCATTAAATTGGCAATATGCATACCAAGTTTCCTATTTTTCCAACCTCTATACACAATATTATCAATAATTCTCTCTAAGGTATTTTTGCTATAATTTTCTTTACTAAAAACAATTGCATTCCTATATAACCACACTTCATGTACAGTATCAGTCACAACCAATTGAAACAGTCGAGCTCTCCAACCTTTACCCTTAATACGAGCCAGGATCCAATGCAGGTCTTTGCTCCAAGTATGAGGCTTATGATTAATACCAAGCCAATTCATAATTCCAAACCAAATACCAGCAGTTTTGACACAAGAAAAGAACACATGGTCAGTATTTTCTTCCTCTTGTCCACACATGCTACACACAGAATCTCCAATAATACCAAATCTACAAAGCCTCTCCTTTGTAGCCAAATGTCCATGACAAAGCAACCATAATGTGATTCTTGCTCTTGGTCGTGCTTGATTGTGTTTCATCAGTCCCTGCCAACAAACAGTGTGATTACTTTCCATAAGCATATAGTAGGCATTCCTCATTGAGAATTTCCCAGCTGCCATCATATGATCCCACTGCTGTTGAATACTGGCCAGAATTACCCTCTCTTTCAAGATTTTCTTCATCTTCCAAGTCCAAGTCAAACCTGCATTTATAGTCAAAACATCTCTACCCTTGACATAGATCTTGTGAATCCATTGAATCCACAACCTGTCACTTTTATTACAAATATCCCATAAACACTTCAGCAGGGCAACTTGATTCCAAACAGTCAAATTAAGCAAACCAAGACCACCATGTTTGATAGGACTGCATACCTTGCTCCAAGCAACAGGGCTCTTCCTGCTTTTGTCAGATTTCCCTGTCCACAAGAATGTTCTACATATAGAGTCAATGCTTTTTATAACAGCTTTAGGCAGAGGAAAGTTCAACATCCAATATTGTGTTATAGAGCCTATAACACTTCTAATCAGCCGCATTCTGCCTGCATGGCTCAGAAGTTTTGAGGACCAATGTCTAATTCGGCCAGTGATTCTATCAATAAGAGGAAGATAATGTTGAACACCAAGCTTGCAGCTATTGAGAGGCACTCCTAAGTACTTGACTGGGAATGCACCATCATCAAAGCCAGTAATAGTTCTGATCATGCTCTTGCTGTCCTCATCCATGCTTCCATAAAAAACCTTGCACTTCTTAGGATTAAAGATAAGAACTGTTGATTCAGAAAATTGAGTGAAGGTATTCATCATAATACTAACAGAATCCACATCTCCCCTGCAGAATAATAATATATCATCAGCAAATGCAAGGTTAGTGATTGCCAAACTCTTGCATTTAGCATGATGCTTAAAATCAGTTTCCTTTTGCATCTTCAACATACACCTATTGAGGTATTCTATCATTATCAGAAAAAGAAGAGGAGAGACAGGGTCACCCTGTCTAATCCCTCTCTTAGCCTGCATACTTTCAGTGATAGCTCCATTGACCTTGAACACATAGGTCACAGTTGAAACAAGGCTCATAATCCATCCTACAAAAATGTTAGGGAATCCCATCTCCTTCATAATGTCCTCTAATTCCCTCCAATGAACCATATCATATGCTTTTTGGAGATCAATCTGAAACATGCATCTAGGTGTACCATTTTTCCTCCCATAGCCTTGGATGAGTTCATATGCCAAATGAATATGACTATGGATATCCTGCCCTGCAAGGAAAGCAGCTTGATTCTTGCTAATGACATCAGGTAAAACTTTCCTCAATCTGCCAGTGAGAACCTTAGAAATAATCTTCACAAAGACATTACAGCCAGCAATAGGTCGATGGTCCTTAATATTCTTGGCACTATCACTTTTAGGAATCAAAGTCACAACTGTGTTGTTAAACTGCCTATGCATATTACCAGTCCTGAAGAAATCTTGTACTGCAGCTCTGATGTGATCTTTCATGAAGTGCCAGCAGTGTTTAAAATTTTTAGCATTGAAACCATCACTACCTGGGGATTTATAGTCACCTATGTCCTTTATAGCATCATCAATTTCCTTGTGGGAAACCTGGCTGATAAGGTACTGTTTGTGATGCAAATCCAACTGCCTGCCCTCCCTCATAGCTTCAATATCTATATGTTTAACTCTCTTAGAACAATCACCCATAAGACTACCATAGAATCTCATCACTTCTCTTTCAATACCATGTTGATCATCAATGATGTCACCAATCTCATTTTGCAAAAAGCTGATACAATTCTTGTTCTGTCTAGCTTTAAGATAAGCAAAGAAAAACTTGGAGCTTTCATCACCTTCCCTGATCTAATTAATTTTGGTCCTTTGAATGAGTCTTACTACCTCAAATTCATGATACCTAATGATATCAGCTGATAGGCCTTTAGTTTTCTCAATCAGAGTACCATCATTTCTGTTAGATACAAGGGCAGCTTGAGCTTCATGAAGATTATCTCTAGCTTCCTTAATCTTAGTCTGAATATTCCCTACATTCTTGCTGAAATCCTTCACAGCATATTTCAACCTTTTAAGTTTCAACCACATGGCCTGCATTGGATCACCCCTAACAGCCTTCTCCTAGGATTTCTGAGCCATCTCCTGGAAACCGGCTACCTCCAAAAGATAGTTGTTGAATTTAAAGCTGTTATTTCTCATCAGAACTTGAGGGCCTTTGACATACAGCATTCAATGATCAGATAGATTGGGAGGCAGAATATTAAGGACATGATTACTATATTTCAAGAACCACTCCACATTACAAATAGCCCTATCAATCCGAGAATAAATTGTACCATCCACCTGACGATTAGACCATGTAAAGTAATCTCCAACACTATCCATTTCAGATAATTGAGCAACTTGCATCATATTCTCTAAATCAGTATATTCTGTGACTTGGACCATTTTCCCTCCAATCCTATCTTGGGCAGTTAACACATTGTTAAAATCCTCTATGACACACCAAGGACCAGATTGCTTAGCATGGATACTCAAAATGGTCTTCCAAAGTCTCCTTCTTAAGTCAAGCTGATTATGAGCATAGACCTCTGTCAACCAGAATAAGAGTTCCCCCTTTAAAGAATAGACACCACAGTGAATATGCTGGCTTGAGCAGTTCATAAACCTCAAATCAATTTTACTAGCATCCTAAGACATCCATATTCTACCATTGGGATGAGAACAATAATTGTCAAAGTAACTAACAGTCATGTTAAGCTGATCTCGTACCTTGCTAGATTTACTCTCTTTAACTCTAGTCTCAACCAAAATACTAATAAGGGGCTTGATTCTTGAGAGGTGGGAGCTAACCTCTCTAATCTTCCCAATTTTATTTAACCCCCTAACATTCCATGAAGTTAACATGGTCCTCTATCTATGGACACTAGAGGCTCACTCAATCCACCTAGTATCCCATAGCCATTCTCACAAATCACCTAATTAGATGTACCAACAATCTCAGCAGCTTTCCCTTTACTACTACCTTGTTTACCTATGACAGTCCATATAGTATCATCAAACAAACCTACACTAGAAGCATCAGGTTGAGTAGTTACCTCAATTCTGGGTTCTTCTTTTTTCTCTGGTTGCTCAACTTCAACAACAGGTTTTCCCTTAGGTTGCCATTGTTTCTTCTTCTGCCTTGCCTCACAATTATGCCCAACTGCTTGACATTTATCACAATACTTTGGCCTCCATTCATATTCCACTTTTTGTATTACAGTGTATCCCTCCTTATCCTTGATTGCAATCTCTTCTAAGAGTTTATGAGTGATGTCAACTTCTACAAGAACTCTAGCATATGACACTCTTAGCTTATTTGCAGTACATTCATCTGTGACAATAGGATTCCCAAAAGCACTTGCCAACATACTCAGGTTAGAGTTCCCCCATAAGTGGAGAAGAAGCATAGGGAACTTTATCCAGATAGGAATCGTTCTCATCATGTCCTTCCTTAGATCGAATCCTGCTCTCCATTCCTTAAGGATCATAGGCACTCCTCGATAGGTATAAGGTCCTTTCATTAGAACAGCATCCATATCATCATCGTTTTTGAACCGGAGAATGAAGTAACCTTCATCATGGAAAAAGATATCTGGTAGTTGAACAAAGTTCCATGCCTTCATCATATAGTTCTTTACCGCATTCATACTTAGATCCTCTCCTAGAACATACATGATAAGCGAATTTTGCCAATACTGAATTTCACGTTGAACATCATCTTCATCTACTTCAATTTCCACTCTGCCATCAATTATCGTCGGAGCAATATATCACATTGCCATTCCTTTAGCCGGATTACGATTCTCAGAAACCACATCTACCCATAGCTTTCGATCCTTTGCCTCCAATTGCTCAAGAGGCTTCTGCGTAATTAGAGTTTCAGTTGGTTGACTCGCCTCATCCTTCCTCTCCACAATATATTAATATATTAAATATTTAATAATATATTAAATATGTACACTCTCCCACAATATAAACACATATAGTTATTTTTAAATATTTTTTTTTAAAAAGTGGTCAATACATCTATCAAATTTATTTTTATTTATTTATTTAGTGATTTTTAAAAGTCTCATCAATATATATATATATATATATATATATATATATATATATATATATATATATAATCTTAATAGTTTTTATTTTAAATAAATTATTATTTATAACATATTTTATTAAATATTTTGAATTTTCTTACGTAAAATTGAATATTATTAAAAAAAATTGTGAAATTCACATTTAGTTTATATATATTTAAGTTAGCTTATTAATTTATAAATTTTATTAAAACTACACAAAAAATTTTTTTACCCATTGTTGTATAATAAAAATACAAAATAATAGTGTTTGAAGTTATAAAATTAAAAGAACAGGCAAACTATTTTGAAAATATTCTTTTTTTAAACTATCTAAATAAGGAATGATTACATACAATACTTTAATTCTTAATAATTATTTTATATAATGTATATAGAAATCAAACATCGAAGGAATTATATTATCTTTCTCATCTTCAAGTGAAATCCATTTAAAAACTCTTATTGTTCAGACCAACTTATACATAAAAAAAAAAAATATTCAAATCATTGACCTTGTTCATCAAATTTTAAAGTTCATATTACACCAAATGAAAGAAAAAAACATAACTGATTACCATTGTTCATCATCATCTTAAATATTGAATTTCAGACCAATCTTTACTTAAAAAAAATTGAAATTTTTGGCATTGTTCATAATATTGCCTCAAAATTGACAACTTCGTGAGGAAAGCTTCAGCCCCTCTTCATCACCACTCAGTAAAAAATAATAAAAATTCAGATTCAAGAGAAGAGCTGTAAATCGAACAAAAAAAATCAGATTTACCATTCACTAACAACAACAATAAAAAAACTCAGATCTGAGAGAAAATCTACAAATCGAAAACCATAAAATTTGAATATTTTACCTTTTATAAATCTGAATGTGAATCGCTAAATTTTTTTGTTTCGTTGATGAAAAATGAATCAAAAATTTTGAATATGGGATATGGTTGAATATGAAAGAAGGTGTCTGAAGAGAGAGATAGCAAAGTGAGAGTATGGTAAGTGTAGGAAGAGAGGTTGAAGAAGGAAGATGGTTAACTTTTCAAGATGGAAGATGGTTGAGTTATGAAGATGAAAGATGAGGTTTGAAGATGGGATATGGTTGAATATGGAAGAAGGGTGCTTAAGAGAGAGATAGGGCGAAGTGGTTGTATAGGCAAGTGATAGAAAAGACATTTGATTTGAGTATAGAAGGGGAAAGGAAATTTGTCTTTTCAAGATGGAAGATTTTAAATATTAAAATTATAGTTGTCTTTCCAATAAATGAATAAAAAAGTTATTGCCAAAGCATGGGACATTTAGAAAAGTTAAAGAGGAGTAGAATAGAAACAATGGAACAATAAAAGGTGGAAGATGGAAAAGATAGCCACGTGGAAGCATAACTAAGAAGAGGGGCAATTCGGTATTTTTCAGACCAATTCATTTTCTTATATTGTAGATAGTAAACTGCAAAGAATTTATTTAGGTGTAAAACAAATATTACAGGGGTTCAATGTCATGATAAAGCACTAGAGTATATTAGAGAGAAATTTCAAAAGGTAGGGGTGAAGTTGAAACCCCTCACATCAACGTGGATCTGCTCTCGAATGCATCGAGACCACTCAATTATATTATTTTAAAAAAAATTAAAATAAAAGTCAAATATTTTTAATAAATTAACGGTTGTAATTAATTGACGGTGTAAAATTTCTTTACTGTATTTCAATTATATTAATTTATTATAATATAAATTTTAGAGACTATTTATATATTGTTGTTAATATTTAAAAGTTTATTATACAATTAGCTCATTTACTATTAAATTTTTATGATGAAATCAAATTCATTATTAGTTGTGTTTTGAAATAAACATTTTTACCAATCATAAAAGCTACACAAGCTTCTAGTTTTTACATCAATAACCAACCACATCCATGCAGTGTTTTAAAAACCAGACCGATCATCAAACTTGTAAGGTATTGGGTCACTGGTTCATTGATTGAATCATTAGGTCATTGGTCGAACCGCATGACTAAATCAGATTAAATCAGATAACTCGGTTGAATAAACCGGTCTCTATTGCAATACAATATATTTATTAAATCAGTCGAACCAAATGACTTAGTGTCTTAAAAATATCACAATACCTACAAAATTTTACAATTTTAAAATATCATAATTTCACATTTTTATCTTTTACATTCAAATTATAAATATAATCATCACTCACAACAAAATAATATAAAAATATAATTTTAAATAAATTTTAAATCAAATTTATTTGCAAACAGGAGAAAAGTTGTTTCAAATAAGGTTTTGAATAAAGTCTAATTATATTTTAATTAGATTTTTTATTAAAAAAATCATGAAAATGACGTCGTTTTGTACGAAAAAAGAGTATGCATTTGAACCACCGGTTTTCTAAAACTGCCGGTTCACTGATTTTTTTCGGTTTTGACCGATTTTGGCCGGTTCTTACCAATTCAATATCATATCTGATCCAACAATCAGACCAGACCAATAACCCCTCCGATTTTCAATGTGACCAGTCTGACTGACCAATTCAATCCGATTTTTAAAACACTGCATCCATCAAAGGAGATTCACATTGAACACTCCTTCACTCACCACTTACTCTTCATTTTTAAAGATCTTGGCATTTCTTGTTCTCCAAAGATTCCAAGTAACTGTCCTTCAAATAACACTCTTTGCGACTCCTTGTTGTTCCATAAAAATAAAAATAAAAATAAAAATTATAGCAAAATTAGTTAAAGAACATTTTAACAATAATAATATTAATAAATATAATAGACTTATTTAAGTTTTGTTTAATATTTTAGACCATAAAATATACTAGTCTCATATTATTTGTTAAATATTTTAGAACAGAGGGAGTAATTATTGGTTTTTTCTTTACCCACCTCCCTATGGGGGTCACCCCCAGCGAAAACCCTACTTTACCCCACTTCGAAAATGCATTTTCGAAATATATTTTTTTTCTAAATTTTTCCAGACTTCGGAAGTGCATTTCCGAAAAAATCCCAAAAATTGAAATTTTGATTAATTCGGAGATACATCTCCGAAAAAACAAAAAAAAAAAAATTAAAAATCCCAAAAATTAATTTTAGGATATTAATTAATTCACATATCATAAATTTGATATAATATATGAGTAATGAATAATAATAATTATATATTTTGATATAATTTATGAGTTATAAATAATAATTATTATATATTTATATTCTGATTCATATTTTAAAATATAAAATAATTTTAATTAAACAAATTAAAATAATTTCACTTACAAAATGAGTTATAATTTTTTTTTATATATTTATATATTTATAATAATTATTATATATTTACAAAAAAAATTAAAAAAATGAGTGTTTTAATTTATATATTTATATAATAATTATAATAATTATTATATATTTATAAAAATTATCATATATTTATATATTTATATATTTATATAATAATTATTATATATTAATTATAAATATATTTATATATTTATATAATAATTATAAAAATTAAAAAAATGAGTGTTTTAATTTATAATAATTATTATATATTTATATATTATATATTTATATATTTCACTTACAAAATTAATAATTATTATTATATATTTATATATTTCTATTCTGATTCAAAATTAAAAATGAGTTATAATTTTTTATTTAGTTTAAAAAAATTAAAAAAAGATTTTGTCTTAATTTTATTTAATGAATAAATTTTATATTTAACTCTATATAATTCAAAATTTAGTTATGAAATTAAAATGTTTTTGATTTATATAAGTTAGTAAAATAATTTTTAACTTTAAAATTGTTTACGAAATTTTGGTTCACCTTGATTTTATTGATTCACCTTCATTTTATTGATTCACCTTGATTTTATACCTATTAATTGTATTGATTCACATTGATTTTAATTTTTTAATAATTATTGAATTCTTTCGGAAGTGTATATCCGAAACATTCCAAGACCAATTTGGTCTTGGAATATTTCGATATGCATCTCCGAAGACACCTCTCTCCCAAGAAAAAGGGTGTTTTCGGAAATGCATCTTCGAAAACTCAAAAAAGGGGGTGTTTTCGGAAATGCATCTTCGAAAACACATTTTTTTCGTGTTTTCGGAAATGCATTTCCGAAAACACCTTTTTTTTCAATAAAAATACATTTTCGAAAATGTATTTCTGAAACAAGGGGTATTTTGATAAATTCGCCAGTGGTGACTAAGAAGGTTATATAGGAGGTGGGTAAAGAAATTTCCTAATTATTTTTAATTTGTATTTAAAATCGTATCATGTAGTGTATACTACTAATGAGTATTTATATATGAACACAAGCATGTAAAAGCCAACGTGCCTTCACACCATTGTCCACCACATCACCACCTTTCCATAGACGGCGTCAAAAAAAGAAAGCTAATTTTGGACACATGCAAGCATTACTCTATGTTTGAGTGGCTTGAGATGATCATGATTTCCATTGAATCTTCATTCAACTATATGAATCTCCAACTGTCTCTTTGAATTTGTGATAAAATCTTTTATTGTGTTTTTAGTTGTTTATATCTTAGTTAACTTATGTAATAATATAGCTTTGGTTCTTAATGATATGATTAAACCATTGTTCATGTTTCTCATTTACTAACATTTACTTAAATACAAAAGTAAAGTAATTGTACCAATATTCTCAACAATCAACAAGTATAATTGTTAACTTTGGCCAAAAATTAAAAATGACACGGGAAATGAAAGAATAGGAAAATCTAACAACTAAGAAGTTGCGAAATTCAGAAAGAGAAATAACTTAATTTTCGTTTACTAAGGCTATGTTTGGGAGTTTGTAGGGGAATGGAGGGGAGGGCTTTGGAAAATAGGAAGAATTGGGTGAAAATAAGAAAAGGATTTTGGATAGGAGGGTTTTGGAGGGTTTGGTTTTATTCATAACACCAAAAACCCTTTAAAATGGGGGAACTCAAAAATTGTATTGAATGAGGGTTTTAGAGGGTTTACATAAATTATTCAAATATCTTTTAGGTTGTTATATTATTTTGAAAATTAAGAATTTTGTAATGATAATGACTCTTTTATCATTCTAAACAAAATCATTTTTTTTAAAAAATGTCAAATATTTTTCTATATTTTTTTAAAAATTCATTTTCGGAAGGCTTCCCCCCCCCCCCCCCCCCCCCCCCCCCTCCCCTCCAAACTCCCAAACACATTATCCTTTTAAAACACATTATTTTAAAATAACTCACTCAATTTTAACTTCAATGACACTATTTTAAAGTATTTATATTGGACCTGACAATTTTATTTTCTATATTAATTTTTTTTAACAATGAAGAGATATATTAAAAAAAATACGATGAATACAAGGCGATCGCAACCGATCCAGCCCACAAATAGACAAAAGCCCAAACACGTCATTACATCATAAACTCAACTATGTGTTTTCTAAGCCTAGTGTTAAACCAATCCATGTACACAATAATGTCAATGATTTGTTGAATAATAATCTTCTTATCAACAAAGCTACCAAAACAACAGTCATTCATATATCTCCAAGCACCATATAGAGTTTCGGTTGCAGCCAACTTCAAAAGAGCAGCTCTCCAACCCTTCCCCCTTGCTATGGTCAAGAATCCAGATTAATTCCTCTTTCCAGATCTTAGGAACATGGCTAAAGTGAATCCATTTAAGTACTGCAGTCCAAATAACCTTAAGCTCGACACATTCGTAAAACAGGTGGTCTATCGTTTCTACCTTATAACTGAAGCAGCATATACAATTGTTCAACATGCCAAATCTATTCAATCTCTCTTTTGTTGCTAATTTCCTGTGACATACCAACCACATAATCAAGATGGCACGAGGCCTAGCTGGATTATTAGTCATAATGTTATGCCAATCACACGCAGGACCTTGAAAAAGAAGGTTGTAGACATTCTTCATCTTAAACTTCCCTTGAAGGCACATATTATTCCAAAGTTGCTGAATATGGCAGATAACATCTCTTTGAAGAAGAATGTGCTTCATAATCCAAGTGTCATTCTGCTTCACATCAACCTCCATAATGTTCTGATTTTTGAAATAGTAAATGTGGGTCCACCTTAACCAAAAACTATCTTTCTTACTATAAAAGTTCCATAACAATTTTAACAAAGCAATCGTGTTCCAAATAGACAGATCAATAACACCTAAGCCACCCTAATTCTTATGCCTACACACTTTTTGCCAGGCAACTGGACTTTTCTTGCTAACACTGTCTTTCCCTGTCCAAAGAAAAGAACGACATGTGGCCTCAATTTTCTTGATCACCATTATGGAAAAGAGTAGCAGGACATCCAGTAATTAGTGGAAGCAAATGCAATGCTCTTGATAAGCTGATGACAGACAACAAAACTCAGTAAGTGAGAAGCCCAATGCTTAGTTCTAGACACAATTTTCTCAATAAGCTGCAAGTAGTGGTTGACTGTAAGCTTCTATATTAATATTTTATTCATATTAAATTTATTATAACTTAAAATACTAATTTATTTAATTTTAATTAATATTAATTCATAATAAAATAACATAATAAATAAAATATTTGTTAAAGAAAAAATAAAAACAATAAATAAAATAAAAGGTATGTCAATAATATTTTAATCCAAAGAATCGTTGCTTTACAATGCAACAAACTTAGACTTTAGAGAACGTTCTCCAGCATGGAAAACTTGTAAGGAAATTTCATTGGAGTTGGTCTATTAGCATACCCAATCATTATCAATCATTCTCTTATTTAACAAAATATGTGATGTATGTTCTGTTAGAGATTCTCTCTCTTATGCCATGCCTTAAGATTTGGGCCAGGTGACAAACTTTTAGTAGTTTGGGCGTGTCTTTTAATGTTATTCATTTACATTTGATCTTTTAAGTCAGACATAAAAAATTCTTGCTTTTTTATTTACGTTATTCTTTCATCGATAATGAAAGTGCTTAACTTGGTGTCGTGGAATTTTGATATTTTAGCTCTTGAACTTGAATAGGATGTTTGGATTCTTGAGATAGTGGATCAGAAGTATTCTTGGTAGGGTCTTGTTGTGCCTTAGAGCGGTATTCTAAGGGAAACTATGGTTGGAGTTGAAGTGTTCAATGGTGTGATTGATTTTGTTGCAGTGGGTGCATAATATAGAATTCCTAGGTCATTTGCCATGACATCTTTAATAAGTCTTTAAAATTAGGGCTAGAATTAACAACAAATATGAGGATTCGATTTAAATTTTAGAGGGTTTGTTGTCCTATTTAATGACAAGAGAAAGTGATTTGGAGATATAGGGAAAGGAGTCCATGAGAAGAATGTGGGTGTGAACATTATCTGAGTTATTGATGAGGCCATTGAGAGAAAAAAATAATGTAGTTATGTTCTTTTAATGATGAATATGAGAGCATATGGGGAAACTCGGGGAATTGGGCATGAGAAAACATGTGTTGGGAGAAGGTCTTTGAGTTCATCCTAAATGATCTTCAAGTCGATGAAATAGGTGGAGAGTGACCGACCCCCTTGTCATTGAGAGTATAGGTCACAGAGAAGATCCAAAACCCTAAAAAATAATTGTATGAATTGATCTTTAAGGTCCTTCCATAAATCATGCGCAAACTATATATAGATGGTGACTGTTGATTTGATAAATCTAGGACGATAAAGTTTTTTTTATCCAAATAATTATCATGATGTTGCATCACTCCCGCCAATCAAAGTTAGGTTCTGTCGTCAACGGTTGAGGAAAAATACCGTTGATAAACTTGTTTTTATCAATTTGAGGAAAGGTTGGGTTTCATGGTACAACTATAGTTATGTTAGGTTGAATTGGTGAGAGCCGGAGCCACAAGAATATCGTGAGATTACCTATAGGATTGGTGATGGTGGTTATGTTGTTAATGGTGATTAGATTGTCATGAAGGGTCCATTGTGGCGGGGATGAAGACAGAGCTTTAGGGATTAGGGATTGAGAACCCTAAAAGACGAATTGAAAAGGAAATGAGGAAAAAAGTTACAAAGGGTAAAGTATGAAAAGGCATAAGTTATGATAGTTACTAGTGATATTATATTATTGACCAACCAAAATAATCAAATCCATTAGTAGTGAAAAAAATTAAGATACAGTATGGGCTTAATGTACGCACATATATAACAAAGGCTAAATGAGAATAAGTTACAGTTAAAATAATAATGTATACTAATATAATAGCTAATTAAAACAAAATTAATTTCTCTATCTCGATGATACATTATTATTGCTCTATTAAAATCATAGTTGACCACGATGCATATTAGATTACTTTAGCATAAATAATAACTAATTTTGAAGTTGAAAATTAAATTATGATCATATGTTTTTAAAACAAATAGAATATATAAGTTAATAAAAAAAGAGATATACATCGACTAAAAATCCACAAATAACATAAAGAAATCTGATTAGATTCAAGAAAAATTCAACAGGATCCCGCCACCCACAAGGACCAACCAAGTCTAAGACAAAACAACCATACTCAAACTAGAAAACAGAATCGCTACAACATGAGAAAAAAGAGCAAGAACATCCCTAGAGAAGAACATGTTAGATCTCAGCAAAAAAAAAAAACTATCATCAACAAAAAGTAGTCTCTAGATGACCCATCAAGAACTCACACCCACAATGCAAAAGACACCAACTCATTTATCTGCTTAGACAATAGTGAGGTTCTCGATTCAAGCATAGAAAGCACAAGAGTTACTTGTGCATCACTATCAAGATACCATTTACATGCTAGAAATATACTCTTATCTTTCACATCATTCACAATGGTAGAGGAGGTATAAAACACAAAATTGTTTTGAGATTTCTAAATCGATGAAATCACATAGTGCCAAATCATTACCAAGTCACCATTCACCCTATCTCTACTACCTAGGATGAACAAGAAAATGGAACAAATATTTCTAGGATGAACAAAACACCGCACCTCAGCCACCTAAAAATCTGATACCAAATAAACATTTTCAGATCACAAATCACAAACAAATTATCAATCGACTATCCACTCGATCATACAATGGACACATGACATTCTCTAGAGCTATCATAACCCTACACCTAAATATATTAACTCTACTTGGAGTTTGCCAAAAGAAAACAACTACTTTCAACATAATAGTAATGTGTAAAATCTATAAACATTCTCTTATCATGAAAGTTACAACAATATTAGCACATATGTTACATCATCATTTGTTTCATAGATTCCCGAAAAGATTAACATATGGCCAAAAACCAATTAATACATCCCATAAATAATTCATCTTTTACCTTTAGTTTTTACAAAATAATACTAGTAATAATTGAGTGTTGTCTTTATTAACTCGGCCTCTCTAGATAGCATTATATAAAAATTGTTGAAAATTTCTTTATCCACCTCCTAATCTTCTTACCCACCTCTGACGAAATTACTAAAATACCCCTTATTTCGGAAATACATTTCCGAAAACGTACTTTTATTGAAAAAAAAAGGTGTTTTCGGAATTGCACTTCCGAAAACACGAAAAAAAGGTGTTTTCGGAGATGCATTTCCGAAAACACCCTTTTTTTTTAGTTTTCGGAGATGCATTTTCGAAAACATCCATTTTTGGGAGAGGGAGGTGTTTTCGGAGATGCATATCCGAAATATTCCAAGACCAAATTGGTCTTGGAATGTTTCGGATATACACTTCCGAAATAATTTAATAATTATTAAAAAATTAAAATCAAGGTGAATCAATATAATTAATAGGTATAAAATGAAAGTGAATCAATAAAATGAAGGTAAATCAATAAAATTAAGGTGAATCAAAATTTCCTAAACAATTTTAAAGTTAAAAATTATTTTATTAAAATTATTTTAATTATGAATCAGAATAGAAATATATAAATATATAATCATAATTATTAATTTGGTAAGTGAAATATATAAATATATAATATATAATTGTATTTTATTGTGAAAAAAATATATAATTGTAACATTTATGTGCTTATTATTCATTATTTATGCAAATTTTTGAGCATTAGTTTTTATTCTATTTAAAATTGAAACAATTTTATTATTTACTTTAATTAATTGTTCATTATTTATGCACGTATTTTTTATAAAAATAAAATTTATTTATGTGTTAGAAAAAGTTGGAGAGATTTATTTAATTTTATAAGAATTAATTATGATTTGATAAGATAAAAATTATATATTACCAAAAGTAGAAAAAACTATTTTAAGTAAGAATAATGAATCACTAACTTGTTGTTTCTAACCAGTGAATTAAAATAATATCAAAGGTTATAAATGAGTGTAATTATAAGTGTAATATATTGGTGTAATTTGAGTCCTCCTCTATATAAATATATAAATATATAAATATATAATAATTATTATAAATTAAAACACTCATTTCTTTAATTTTTATAATTATTATATAAATATATAATATATAATAAATTTTATAAATATATAATAATTATTATAATTATTATATAAATATATAAATTAAAACACTCATTTTTTTAATTTTTTTTATAAATATATAACAATTATTATAAATATATAAATAAAAAATTATAACTTATTTTGTAAGTGAAATTATTTTAATTAAAATTATTTTAAATTTTAAAATATGAATTAGGATAGAAATATATAATAACTATTATTCATAACTCATAAATTATATCAAAATATATAATTATTATTATTCATTATTCATAAATTATATCAAATTTATGATATGTGAATTAATTAATATCCTAAAATTAATTTTTGGGATTTTTTTAGATTTTTTTTTTGTTGTTTCGGAGATGAATCTCCGAATTAGTGAAAATCTCAATTTTTGGAATTTTTTCGGAAATGCACTTCCGAAGTCTGGAAAAATTTTGAAAAAAAAAATATTTTGGATATGCATTTCCGAAGCGGGGTAAAATGGGTTTTTCGCTGGGGTGACCCCATAGGGAGGTGGGTAAAGAAAAAATCAAATTGTTTTATTCAGTGTATCTTGATCTATAATGCCTGTCATCACACGACTCGTGTAATATCACAATTTCAAACTTTTAGAACACTCTATAATAGTATTTTGAAATAACAACTTTAGACCTACGAAGCACGGGCACGCCGAATTTGACCTGACACTGACACGGCGACACCGATAATAATTTGAAAAAATGACTAAATTACATGTAATCACAAGTGTCGGTGCAGGTGTCCGACCCCGACACAGACACGCCTTTTTTTCGAAGTGTCGGCGCTACATAGCTTTAGACAAGACCTCAAAATTCTATTAAAGATGAGTTGTAAATAAAAATTATTACCATATTTTGTTTTCATTTGTAAGATAGTCAAGTGTGTACGGACAAGATACGTGAAGACAAAAAACATGATGAGAGACACACACTTTTAGAATTGAATGAACGAATAATGGAGTCTCTTTCTAAAAGTAAAGAAAACTTCCTTGGCGTTTCTCCTTAGCTCTACTTTTATGTATTTATTTTATTTTTAAAATTCAATCAAATTAATATTAATTATTATCATCAATCAATTATTTATTCAAAAATTATATATATATATATATATATATATATATATATATATATATATATATATATATATATATATATATATATATATATATATATATATATATATATATGAATGATAGAATCAAATGACACAAAGATGTCAAAGTTTAATTTGACACAAAATCTCAACCGTTAAAAGAATTGATCAAATAACTATTAAAAAATATATAGCCTATTTTTTACCTAGAAAATAAACTATTTACATGACTGTTTGATCAATTCTTTTAACAGTTAAAATTTGGTGTCAATTGATGTTATTTGATCATATCCATATATATATATATATATATATATATATATATATATATATATATATATATATATATATATATATTGAGATAAATAAATAAATTTATTGATTTATAGTTCAACTTTAATATCGAAGAAAATATTTACTTTTATTTATTTATACATTAACAACAACAAAAATAAGTTATTGATATTTATAAGTTAAGAATTATATATATATATATATATATATATATATATATATATATATATATATAACTATAAAATTATTTAAAAAATGAAAATATAATTACGGAAAAGACAATAATATTACTATTTTTAACAATATATGAATATAATGTCATATTTGCGTTTTTAATTGTCTATTTTGTAAGACACATAAAACAATCTCATGTTTTAGATCAAATTTTTGGTTACTCAATTATCTTATTTTTAGTCTTAAAAATTAAAATTTTAGATTTAATAATGACGAATTATATTTTAACTTTTGAATCTAAAAAACATTGTATTTGAGATTAATGAATATACATTAATTTTATTCCTCTAATATATGTCATTTATTAAATATCGATGTAAAATTAATTTAAATATGATATTGTGTCTTCTATTTTCTTTCTTCTTTTTTTTTAAGAAAAAGTATAAATAATAACTATTTTTGGTTGAAATTGCATAATTAAGGATCAAAATAACATATGATACTTAAAAATAAAAAATAACAATTTTTATAAAATAAACTATGTTTTATGACTGATAAAGTAGAAGATAAAAAGTGAAATCAAATATAAAAAATAATCTTAAAACACGATTAAAAAAGAAAACGGTGGAGTGGCACATAATATCTACTAACCTTTTAGCAAGTGCAAGTATTCATATATTAGTATATAGTAATATCCGATGTGGAATCCAAATCTAATCGCAAAAATACAAGAAAATACACACACCTCTTAAGCTTTTGCCTTTACATTTGTTAGCTTAGATTTCCACTTGGATGACCACTGAAATTTTGGGTCACCTTGTTGAAACTATAAAATATATTTTTAAAATTACTATAAATAAATTTGATTCTATATAATTTATTGCGAATTTCCACATGCACCAAGTTATATGAGAGTGCTACCACACACCTATTAAGAATTTACACTTAATCTTTTTGAAATTTAAAATATACATATTTAAAAATATATTATTATAAAATATAATTTTTTAAGTATGCGTGTATGGTCTAGCGGCAACAGATTTTCACCATAAAACAGATTTTCATATATAATTCAAAATTTTAATTATAATTTACGATTGTTTCGAAATATATTTTTCTTTTCTTTATCACTTAAGATTTTGAGGTACACTTCTACAAACCTTCACATTTACTCAAATTCGATGGTGATGTCAATTTAACAATCAACCACCTTATTCTTCTCTCTAATGCTAAAATTACTATTCAACAACCTTGATCAAGTCCAAATCATTCTTGAACATTGATCTTACCACTTGCACTCAATCACCTTTTTCTACATATAGGTAATATAACAAGTCACATGTATGTTTCTTCAGCCATCTTTGACTCTATTTATTTTCGGATGCCTCTATGAAGTTATATATTTTTTAGTATTGAAATCATTCAGTCGCATTCAAAGCATAACAATCAAGGCAAACATTATTGCATTCTATAGATGATACATTCTCCTTATGAGAATCACGTCGCAACTCAAGATTCTTTTCTTGCACCTAACCTCCTACGCCTGCTCTGACTGAATGTGTATGAATACATGTGCCAAGATTTGCGACATGATTTTCACTTCACTAAGTAGTGAAGTGAAAATCACGTCACTACTGAGCTTCCAACCTCTCTCTTGCGGCGTAATTTTCCACGTCGCAAATTTTAGTTTGTGATGTGTTTTTTCACTTTGTGGCGTAATTTTTACATCACTACTAAATTTTTTTGTAGTGGTCAAATAATAATCAGAGCTAGGATTAAGAGCATTAACTTTCTCCTAATCTCTAGTATAACCATAGAAGATAGACTTCACATCCTTACTGTGAAGGTGGTGTCGGTGTAAGCCCTTGAGGCCAATAGTTTTATTAAAACTTGGTACTTGTATCGAATTATTTATTAATAATTAAAAGTTATTTCTTTATTATGTTTTTTTTCAAAATAATAAAGTCTCAAGAATAGTTAGTCTGTTTAATGAAACATTAAGTGTGACTTAATCATGAAATACCATTAAACATAAGAATATTATTCTTAAATTATTTACAGTCGAGCTTTATTGTGAAATTGGATAACATTGCATTGAGACTATTATGTGGATAGAATAATAATTACATCTCATGGATCATGGATAAAGAATTATCAAAACTTTATATATGTATGAACATTAGGAGTAATATTTATACTGGATTGACCCGTCATGAGAATAATACATTAGAATGTGATGTAAAATGTCATAAGTTATTATCACGGTGATAGTGGTGTATACTACAATTCAACCTAAAACCACTATGAACTCTAGATGCAGGAATCGAATATTTTATTGTTGATCAAACGTTATCCGTAAATAGATGACTATAAATACAATTTATGGGTACTTCATAAATCATGCTGAGGGACATGAGTGACCTATATGAAATTTGTCCATCATGCGTAGCATGATAAATTTCTATGGGCCTAATATTAAACTAGACAAGGGTGACACGGTTTATGCCTTGTGCTCAATATAGACATGAGAGAAAAAAAAGTAATTGTAAACACAAGCATTATCACATAAATATTTTGTCAAATCACATGACATTTTCGTGACTTGGGTATCAGTGTTGTGTTGCTAGATACTACTCACTATTTATTATATTAAATAAGGGATTTAATATAATTCCGAGCGTCACGAGAATCTACAAGGTCACATACATAAGGACAAATTAATGAGAGATAAAATAAATAAGTGAAATAAGGAATACCATAAAGGTACAGTGTACTTAAGAGAATTACGGAACCACATAAAGTACAATACGCTTATGTGAATTCTAGGACACCGTAAGGTATGATGCACTTAAGTGGAATACAAAATACGGTAAGGTAATGTCGCTTAAGTGAAATACAAGACACGATAAGGTACAATGTACTTAAACGGACTTTTTAGCATGCAGCCCACACAAGTGGTTCTATAAATATAACCCTTGTGTAGAAACTTACACACTTGATGAAATTCGATTTTGAACCCTAATTGAATCCCCCTCTCTTTCTCTCTTCCTCTCTCATATCAGCTAGCACTAAGATTGAAGGCACTCTGTTCATGTCAACTTAGTAGATGCTTTTCTCTTTGTTCATCGCTTGTGATCGTTCATTTGATTCTGCATCAAAAATTTTAATTGCCACATGAGATAACGGTTTCTATCACTAATCATTTTGTTTCGTGATTTCCCTTTAGGAAGACTAGCTTGATTTGCACAAGGAAAATATTTTAAGACCTACACATAATGGTAATCTAGCGATTTCCTACTACAAACCTCCATTGGTGCATGGAAATTTATCCATGTGAATCGACACCAGCCGATTAGGTAAGGTGATTTGACACTAGCCTAACTCTAGAAACTCTTTGACAACTCAACTCTTAGCACCATGCGAGAAGTGGTTAAATGCGTCTTTATAACTTATTTCATGCAAAGATCATTAAAGTAGGTTAAAACAACATCCAAGCATTTACAATGCCTTGAACTCAAATCCCATAGCCTATTCTTATCATGAAAGTCTTCACTAGTTGATGATGCACGACTAATAATATAAAATTATTTAAAATATATAACCCACATATTTTAGACCCTTAAGACATGTTCACTCCATCTTGAATTTTTTTCAATATCCATTTCAACTCTAATGCAATAGGCTAGATCATTAAACATGCCTAAGTACAAGAAATATCTTCTGAGCTTGGGAGCATACCTCACATTGCGTATAAAGAATTCATACGCAACGAACATTTTTATCCTAAGCGTACTAACACCATGAGCCTTGCAAGCTTGTTTGTTACCGAGTCGAATGACTCCACCATATTCTAGTTTCAAAGTCTCAAAGAATTCTTTCCTTGGACACACGTGTTAAGAGCATCCTCAGCCCATCACACAACTATTTTTAGTCTTTAGACTCGACGCCACGAGTACATCAACACTCGCATAATCATCATGTTCTGAGGCAACAACATTTTGAACATAATCATTAATGACCCTTTCTCAGGACAATCCTTCTTGAAGTGTATGGTTTTTAAAAAAATAAATCATCTTAACTTTAACTTATCAAAACTTATGGATTTGGAATTCTCTATGCTACCATTCTCTTCTCTTGAGACACTTAAGCTTTCACCACTACCATTAACCTTCAAATCTTTTATCATTGAAATCTCCTTATATCTCATAATTGTCTCAGCTTCATCTAAAGTAATAGTAAATTCCTTGCCATAGAGAAGGGAGTCCTTGAAGTGCTCAAAAGGATATAGGTAATGGGCTTAAAAAGAGTATAGTCTTGTCCTCATCATGAAACTTCGCCTCATTATTCTTCAAATCATCGACGATCTTGTAAAATCATGTCAATTGCTCCATTATTGATTTGTTCTCTACCATTTAGAATAAATAAAGTTGTTGGTCCATGCATAACCTCATAAGCCAAAGACTTGGTCATATACCATGGTTCAAGTTTTACCCGCATCGAAGTCACATTCTTCTCCTCAGCAACTTCCTTTAAAACTGTCTCCCTGATGCACAATATATTGACACTTATGGCCTTATCCATCATCTCGGTCTTCTCTACTTGTGTTAGGTGTGCAGGAATCGATGCCTCATCCTTCAATGCTTCAACAGATTATTATTGAGTTAATATTGCTTGCATTTTCACTTTCTACAACCTAAAATGATTGTCTACAGAAAACTCCTCAATATCCTTTTTAGATTCCACGGTGCATACTTGTCAACTTAGCCTTTTTCCCGATGGTGGGAACCATTTGTTATGAAATTGAAAGATCCAATCGCATAAAGACCTCCTCGTTGTTAAAATCGAACAATAATATTAGTTATGTATCACACCAAGAATATTAATGCGTGAGACAAAGAATGATTGCAACGAATAAATGGCTTAAAGTAAAAATTAACCTGCCAAACAACGTAAACAAATTTGCAACAAGGAGGAGGAAGATAAAAGAAAGATACAATATAACTTTTTTTCAAAAGATTAAAAATGAGTTACAAGAGATTATACTTTCAAAAGTTGTTACAAGAGATTATAAATGAGTTACAAAAAAATAATCTCCCAAGTTCCGAAGAACTAACTCTATTTTTTATATAAGTGTTTCTTAATATCTCAAACTCCCTATATATGAATCACACAAAACTCATGTGTTTAGAAGTGTCTTTCGATCCCTTTAAATACTTATAAATATTTTCTCAATTCCAAGAATTTAAAGAATTACCTCTTAACTAGGATTACCACCTCTTATCTCTTTTCTTTTTTTCTCTTAACAAACAAGACAGAGATACATATTTATAACTCCTAAAATCCTAAATATTCCAAACAATCCCACGACTCATCACCAAAAGGATCTACAAATCGGATCGACTTATCCTAAAACACGTGACCCGTCGCCATCGCGCTAACGATGCACCTCTTCAATCTGATTTTCCGATGCAATGTCGGATGGCTATCCCTGCCAGAGATCTGCTTCCACCATAGTCAGGCTCTGATCGCAGACTCCACCACCATCATGAATCACCGTTGGACCGTCGATCATTACCGCTTTGACACCGTACCACAATCTGCGGCCACGCCGCCACCTATGACTTCCCTTGTGTTTTTTTGCACTTTATGATTTCTGAGTGTCTAGAAATATATTTTTCTTCTCTTGATCATTTAAGATTATGAAACATGCTTCCACAAAATAAGTATTTAAAAGATTAAAATTTTTATTTTAAATGTATCAAAAATTGTCATTTTGTGTTATACATGAATTTTAACAAGTATTGATTTTTGTCTAATTTCTCATAATTAAAAGTAAAAATTAAAGAGGTGCATCGTTAATACACTTATTATCAAATCACATAAACAAACTTGTTTGTGATTTAGTGTAATACTTATTTAAGATAGTTTTACCTAAATACATATTTTCTCTTAATTTCTCATAATACTTGTTTTTAAGTAATAAGTGTAATACTTGTTTTTACTTTTTACCACATAATTTCTCTTAATACACTTATTATCAAATCACATAAACAAACTTGTTTGTGATTTAGTGTAATACTTATTTAAGATAGTTTTACCTAAATACATATTTTAATTGTTTTGATTCCTTATCAAGTAACAAATTACTAAAAGTTTGATTAAATTTATTTTCAATCCAAGTTTCAATTTTTTTAAATTACATCTTATCAAGTATATTTTGTTTTACAATCGAAATATATATCTGCATAAATATTTTAATTTTTTTTCAAAAAGTTGCAAAATTCTCTTTTACGATTTTTTAAAACTATATACATGCTTAAAAGTTTCTCCATTTTTTATCTTTCCCATTTTTTAAATCAATAGACCAACAATATTAAGTTATTTTGTGATAGCATTAAAAAATGCGGATGTTAGAGGATGGTCAAGAGTTTGGATAGAGACTAAATTTTAGGGAGCACTTAATTGCATCATGAATGAGACTTCGATACTATGGAAGCTCCCCAATATATGTGCTAATTGCAATAATATTCATATAATCTAGGAATTTATTCATATTTACAGAGAAGGTAATTTATGTGCAGATATGTTTGCTAATTAAGGTCATACAATCGTGGATTTTTCAGTGGTAGAATTTGATTCCACATTTCATTTAAGAATATTTATACAAGGATGTAGTGGTATATAAATAAAAGGTCCTTGATAGGTGATGAGGGAGGAAAGTGAATCATCACTTCGCCTTAGAGCTCTCATAGTCACTCATTTATGAGGCTATCCGCATATTTAATGAATGTGTCACAACTTTATCGAGTGCATAATCCATCTTTAGAATAACTCACTGACGTGGTAGAATGGGTAAGTGATAAGTCTGTATTCCATTGTGATGTAGAATGAGTCATGGAGAGTTTAATCATACTCCCCTGGATATCAGAAGATTAACTTCATATTCCTACATCATCTCATAAGTTGTTACTATTTACAAGGGTCTTAGGATCCATGCCGAATTCGACTATAAATACCTCACTAGAGTTGGGAGGAAAATATGATTCTCACACAGAAAACCACGTACATAAATCTTCCCAACCCTTCACGAGTTAGCTCTCAACCCAATAACATACCTTAAAACCTCAAATAACCCTTAATCATTAAAGATTGTCACATATTGTCCTTTTTAGTAAGTACAATTGTCGGCTTGGCGCCCATCATAGGGCCCTACTAAAAATGACCTTAGCCACCACAACAACATTGTGAAATATTTTCATCTACATGTTCAACCTCTTTGAGCATCATGGTGAACAAAACGACAAAAACTCTAGCTAGCGAAGAATCCGAAGGCAAAGAAAGCACCATAGTAGTGATGAGTGCCGTTATGAACAATATCCTTGTTATTCACCGTTAGATCGAAAATTCCTATTTTTACCATGCCTTTTGAGGATTACTTGGTCAAGGAAGGCCTCCGGTGATGGATGTGATATACTTACGCTTTACTTTTTGGTATATTCCCTCGTCGTAAATGTTGTCTTTCTTTTCTTTAGCCTCACTAATGACCTCTATAGTTGTTTTGGGGACTTTCCTGACAAGGGGATCATTTTTTTCCTACTATCTTTCCTTCTATCTCAATCCTTCTTCTGAACGCCCCCCTAAGTGTATCAGGTAAGTCCCCCATTTTGATTATATCCTTAATTGCATCCATCAGGTGGGTGTAATTGTTAGTGTTGTGGTCGTGACTTTTGTGAAAACAGTAGTCCTTTGATTTATCCATCCTAGCTAAATCCTTAACTGGATACATGTTTTTGACTCCGAATCTTTAAAGTCGATGTTGCTCATTCTTTCCAAAATTTCTCCCTTAGCGTGTTAAAGTAGTGTATGATGAGAACTTGGTCCGAGGTCCTCAATCTCCGCCATCCTAATAATAGTAGGATTCTTTCTCATTCGTCTGACTATTTTAGAAGTTTCTTACACCTTGTCCCTTTTCTCCTTCTTCAACTACAAGTTCTTCCTCATAATAAATATAGGGTCAAGCCTTATCTATCATGTTGTTCAAGCTATTGGCTTCCTCCGTCCCTAGCTTCTCACAAAGCATGCAATCCAACCTCAACTCCTTCTTGAATATCCATTATTTTAAACTGTCATTTATCCTACTTCTACTACTACCTTTATGAAACAGTCAATATATTCTTGCAAGGTTTCCTTCTTTTTCTTATGGACTCCGCTGAGCACAACTATGGTGGTGGATTTTCGATTTTGCATTGTGAATTGGTGGTGAAAAAGTCAAATAAATATTTCGAGGAATTTAAGCTTTCATCAGAAAGAGAGACTTAAACCACATCATGGAGGCTCCCTTAACGGTTAACATAAATAAATTGAATTTAACGGCTCCCTGAGCATTATAACAGTCCAGCCTAATATTTATATACTCAATATGTTCGTTTGAAACCCCTATCATGTCAAAACATTATGCTTTTGGAGGATGTTCAAGAGATATGAAGATATTATTATCGGGAATCATTTTTAGAGCGGGTTATTATTTTGGTTAAAAGGTGGTGCTTCAGTACCATGTCAATCCTCCCTTCGTGAGTGTTGTGATGGTGATGATAACAGTCATATGGTGATATGTAACTCACGCCTCCTTCTCTAGAACCATAAGGCAGATTTCGATGTCCTTGACACATATTGCGTCCTACAGATCTAAGGGTTGCTCGAGTTGTGAAATAACATCGATGAGTATAGGTCTGGATCGCATCTCTGCTCGTCGCGCGAAACGGTTCTATGAACAGAATAATCCCTGAGGAATAAACTCCAAGTTTTCTTCAATCTGATGTATCCTTTAAGTGAGGAAGTGGGAATTTCGATATTGCACTAGCGTATAGAATTTGTTTAGGAGATCGCTTGTCTCTTGCGTGGATAAATTAGCATGCAACTATTGGAGATTGTGAAGCATATCATGTCTAGGAATTATAGGTTGCGGCAAATGTTGCTTCGAAGTTTGATCTTGGAACGACTGTTAGTGAGGTTGAAAGGTTGGAAAAAGTTGTAAGGTCTCATGTGTAACTATTAAAGGTGCTATATTTATAGTGTTGAAATTATAGGAGGAGTAACTAAGACCAGAGCATCTTCATTTGGTAGGAGAAGTGAACCATCTCTTACCAAATTAGGAGCTTTAATTTTTGAAGTTGTCATGATGGTGGTGTTATGTGAACGATCGAGGAAGTTGCTTTCGATGCTACCATGATAGGAGAAACTGGATCAAAGATGTTTATGAAGAAGAGATCAGTGCTTTGAAAGAGAGAAGATTGATGATTTTAGATTATGGTGAAGTTCTTCATGGAAATTTTGAGAACCATAGGTCGATTTCCACATAAGACACCATTATTCCGTGCTAGAGCCAAAGATATGCGAAGATCGAAAGAACTTGAGTTTTAATACAATGGAGTGAGCTTCCGGTACTGGTACAACATATCAAAGGTGTATCTGCAAGGTTAGTAATCTAACACCCAAGACAATGGATTCGCGAGAAGGTAGCTTGAGTGTGTGAATGAGATTATATCTAGAATAAAGTGTGTTGTGTTTTATATAAGACAAATAGTTAAAACTATCTCCATAAGATTTAACGCCTCATGCGGGTGGTCGTCTGATCCAATCCAAAATAGGAGTGTGTTAGAAGTCTGAATCACATGTCCTCTATAGGGTAAAGATTCACCTATTTTGTGTGTCTTTCTCTGTAATGCTTACTATTGGACATTTCATCGTGAATCTTGCGAGCAATCTATGATTAAATTATAATAGTAAAATAAAATAAAGAGTAACTCTATTACTAATATTTAACTATACACCTCCATATTTAACTATACACCTCCATATTATCATTCAATAAACTATATTATTTCAAAGATGCTAAAGTTTTCTTTGAAAATCATGTTAGGGTTAGGGAGAATATATACCATGACCATATATAGTACTAATCTGTACGTGATTCTCTTTAAAATATTTTTTAATTTCCAACTCTATTAGTACACTTTAATTAATGTTTAAATTTATCTCCAACAAGGACATAAAAAAAAAAAAGAACAAAGAATTAATACATGCATGACAACATAATGAAAGAGAAGAATAAAGACAGTATAAGAATTTGCAACACATGGTAGCAAAATAGCAAGAAAACGATCAAAAAGTTTTAAAGACATCATAAGTATTTATTGTTCCTATCTTAAAATTGAAACAAAAGTTAACGAATGTTCAGTGTTCGGTTAAAATCATCCTAAAAGACAATGATATTTGTATGTGGTCCTTTCATCTACCTTTCTCTCACTGATTTTTTTTTTCTCTTTTTAGTTAGTGGTCAATGATTCTATATGTTTATGCATTTATACAATGTATATTTGTTAGGTGACAATGTTCTTATCAAAAAAAGAAAGAAGAAAAAGTAACAAAAGGTGAGATATGAAAAAGGAGAGCCACATGGTGTCACAAATAATTATTGCTATAAATAATTCAAAAGTTACTTAATTTTTCTGACATAATAAAAAAAACTTAGCCGGCTAAATGAAAATGTAGCTCAATAATATGGTCTAAGGTAAAGGGAACATAACATAATCTAAAAAAATCAATGACTTCTAGCTAGAGCCAATTCAAAGTATAGGGTGGGTGGGGTAGCTCAGCTGGCACTTGCTAGTTGAGTTAAGGGTGTTGTTTGTCCAGGGTTCAACTCCTGGCAACGACGTTTATTTGTAATAAAGTTGTTGATGATTTATAAATCAACAACTTTTGTGTGAAAAAAAAAAAAAAATTCAAAGTATAGTATATAAATAAATAAATTATTTATCACTTATTTAATTATTCTTAATATTATACTTAGGATCTAAAAATATATATGTGGCCGGCTAACCCTAAGTTGAAACGTGAAGGCATTTAGGTTTTACATTTTGATGCAACAACTGTAGTTTCATAAGGGAGCACCAAGAGACATGTTACTATATTTCTATGCATTGGAGTGTGTGTAAATAGAGAACAAAAACATTCTATACGTGTATTGATTCCAAATTAAAGGACTAAAATATGTCTATAAATGGATTTGTTTTCAACAATGTAGATTTGCTTTGGTGGAAATTTTATCCAAAAATAGCTTTCAAGAGAAAGTGATCACAAACTTTTAAAAGGCTAAATATAAACAATAAATAATATTAGATACATATCATTGTTGAATTGATATTTGTTAGTTAATTTAAATAGATACAATTTTTAGTTAAATTAAATAGATACAATTTGTTAGTTAAATTAAATAGATACAACTGTTGATATTTGGTTTATAGTTTAAAATTTTAAAGTAATATTTTTTTTTATATTTTAATTTAAATAAATTGTTGATACTTAATTTTAATTTATAGAAATTTTTTTGGTCTACCTTATTTTTATTAGGCTTAACTCTTTAAAATATTAATATGTGTTAGTCTTAACTCTTTAAAATATATTGGGTTAGTCTTTTTGTCTAATTAACGATAAAAAAACTTAAAAATTAATTGTTAGATTTGTCATTAATTAGAAAAAATAATTAATATAATATATTTAAAAAAGTTATAGGAATAATACCAACATTTTTTAAATTAAGAGAACAAAATAAACATGACTAACATACAAGAAAAATATTAAATATTTTTATCAATGGAAGTAAAGTTAATATGAGAAGACATAAAATCTTAAGAGGATATACAATTTTGTTAAGGACTCTTGGCACCACTTAAAAAATTATTAGAAAAACAATAGTTGTGAATTTAGTTCTTAAACAACTATCATCCTCTTTCAAATTTTGTATTAAGATTATGAAATTTTATAAACAATTCTTAAACTATTTTTAATTCATCATGATAGTCACACCAACATATTGTTATCTCTTATATTTTCAAAGATAATAAGAGACTAATTACATAAATTAATAAAAGATTTTTTTTATAGATTAGAGACTACGAACAACTACAAAAATTAATCTCTTATGTTGATCAAAATTATAATGATGTATGAATAATATATAAAAGTATAATTATTATATTTTTAATAATTTATTACTTAATTGGAGAGAGGATGATTTAGAATTAAATTGATGATTGATGGGCGTTTGTTTTGGTTCTTTTAGAAATAGATTTTTATAGTATTATATATTTTTGTTTAAAAAAGTTTTACAAATTTTTTTTATAAAGATTTAAATGAAAATTTGGTTTGAATAGTTATTTTTAAAATATTATTTTAAGTATTTTATCTTTTTTTTTTTAAAAATGAATATCAAAATTTAAAAAATTCACTTAATTTAGAAGATATTTCAAATAGCTTTCCATAAAAATTATTTTTGAGATACAATTTTTTTAAAATTTGCGATTTTGACTAAGTTTTGATATTTAATAATGTATTTTTTATTATAGGATGTCAAAATTAGTTTTTTAATTTAAAAAAATAAATTTAAACAATTTATAATTTTTTAATTTTTTTATAAATTTAAAAAAAATCTAATTTTTTAAATCTAAAATAAACAGACTCTAAATCTAACATAATTTATTAAATTTTCACTTCGTGGCAAATCAAAGTTTGAGGTAGCTAAAAAAAATATATTTGTATTGGTGTTTAAAAATATCTTAATAAATAAAATATTCAAAAATATACTTCAGCTTATTTTTAAAGAAAAAATGATCATTTATTAAATAAATAAATAAATAAAAGGGTTAAATGTACTTTTTATTTTCTTATTTTGATGGTCTTAATTTTTTAATCTCATATTTTAAAATTTAACTTTTTTGTCTATTTATTTTATAATTTTTGAGTTTTTTTTATTTCCTCCACTTTTACACATGCAACATTCTCATTTAATATGTTGCACTACCACAATGACGCCTAGCATGTATTCATTGTAAAAAATAATAATGAAATTTTTAATCTAAACTAATATTATTTTTTAATTGATTTAATTTATTATTTAAATATTTTTCAATGTTTTTTTTTTTATATTTTTCATTCTACTGTCTTTTTTCTCTCAAACGCATACGAACGAACCCTACTTTAAGTGATGAACAACAACTCGATTTCTTCTTCATTCTCTCATAGTAAAGCATCTCAACTTCAATCGTCGTTGTTACTCAATATGCCATAACACTCGACTCAACTACAAGGCTACATGAAACGTAGTCATTTTATTTGGTTGAATGAAGAAACGAATCCCAGAGCAAATGATTTAATCTTCTCATTAATTTAGAAATTAAATGAAAAGAAGCAAAAGGTTAATGATGCCAAATTAAAAAAATGGATAAATGAAGATGAAGATGAAGTTTATGAAAAACCAATTGAAGTTCAAATGGTATATCACCATCATAATGATGCTTCCTTAGTTACATTAACACTAGTGAAATAGGTGTGTATTTGATCATTAAGTGTTTAGTTGATTAGTTGTTTATTTAAATATTAAGTGTTTGATTGATTAAGTGTTTAGGTGATCGTTAAGTGATTTTGTTGTAACAAGTGACTAAATGTCCATTATGTTATAACAAGTTTGGTTAATGAATGAAAAAACTCTATTTCTATCACAACAATTATGTTTAATGTTTCAGTCAATATATGAATTATGTTGCATAACATGTGTCTACTTTTAATTTTGGCATAATCAGGTTTAATAAAATATTGACATAACATAAACTTTTCCCATAACCTCTTTGCATAATAATTGAACATTTTGCCATAACCTGTTTGTCATAATAGCTGAATTATAACATGTTTTAACATGTTAACCTATGTTTTAACATGTCATAATAACATTTTGCCATAACCTCTGGGTCTTTGGGTTGTTTTAATTCTTTGTAACTGTTATGTGTTGTAAGGGTTGCACTCTTAGTGCGATTACTTATATCAAATGGCTTATTGAAAAAAAAAACATGTTAACTTATAACATATTTTAACATATAATATTTGAACGTTTTGCCACAACATCCAAAAAAATTGAACACAATTAACTTTTCATATAATAGTCGAACTATAACATGCTTTAACATGCCAAACTATAACATATTTTAACATATAATTGTTGAACATTTTGCCACAACAACCACAATAATTTGACGGTTTGCACATTTTACACGTTTTAACATATAACATGTTTGCACATTATGCGACAATATTTAGAACAACCTAAACAACATTTGAACAAATAATAAATGAACATATTCAACTATGAGCCTTACTGATTTAATATATGGACTATGTCTAAGTATATGTGCATACTTTTTTCTTGCAAGCCACACAATTTTTGCATTCCTAAGTCCTATGACATGTGTGTTCATCATTACAACTCACATTTTATCAATACTGGTTTCCAATCCTTTTACTTAACCTAATATAAAAGTTACAACCAACCATACAATTAATTACTATCCTTTTGGAATCAGTTTTTTTTATGAAACTTTTTTCTGATTTTCCATTACATAATACTTTATTACATATCTTATTGCCTCCTTGTTGATAAACACCACTCTCAGTTAAAACTTCACTCCTTCAACATTCTTATATTATATGTTGGAAACTTCGCATAATCCTCTTTATCATCACTCCAAATAGGGGTATACAAATGGTATGAATCATCACATACATCATACTCCAAATCAGCTGCAACATTGTCATTGTTACAACTAGAAACCTCATCTAAAGTCTCAGGGGGTAATATTTTAGTCCAATCCATCTCCTCAGAATCTTCGTTACATTGAAACTCATTATCCTCAAAACTTTCTATTTCAATGGCAACATAATCATCATCGGTTTCTTAGATAAGTTCCTTAACATTAGTATTTTTACAAGCACCTACATCTGCATTATTATGACCTCCATCAATTCCTTTTAGGACAAGTTCCTTAACATCAACATCAATACCACTTTAATTAGGATCTTCATCAACATAATTTCCTAATTGAACATCATCAATATCAACATTAAGACTTCTATAACCAATGTGTTATACATCACCGTCATCATCAACATTAAGACCTAATCCACTTTCATCCATAACCTTAACGTCATCTATATTGTGCTCCACACACACACACACACACCAACTCATATCTAATTATATCTTTGAAAAATTGAAGAACATCGACATCATTATTCACAGGTCTAAGACAACGAGAAAAGATAAAATTAGGGTTTAAATACCACATACATTTTATGTTCTTATAATCCTTTCTTTTAATCAAACTCTCAAACTCCATATATAACATAATATCATCATATTGCCAATTCATCTAAGGTACTTCCCCATCAACATATCATTTAACAAGCGTCTCAGCTAATTTTCCTATATGGTGTATCCTTAACTTAATCTTATGATTTTTTACTAACCTAGAAAAAATCGAATAATGAACCGAATAAATTAACAACATTGGGACCTTAACGCAATAATTAGACAAAAAAATAAGTGGGACCACAAGAAAACATCAATAAGTAATATCTATGGGACCAAAAGGATAATTTTTTAGCTTTAATTGAGGAAAGAAGAAACTATGTTTCATGCAAAAGAGGAAAGAATAAACATGAGTTTAGTTTACGAAAATTAAGACCTAAAATGAGATAAAGTTAATGATTAAATGTATTAAATGTACTTTTAAATAAATTATCCAATTATTTCATATTAAGTGGCAGGATTTGTTTATTTGGTGCCACAGTGACTGACTGACACACAATAAAGAAGCCATGTGTGAAAAAGTGGATGAAGACAAAAAATCTCAAGAATTATAAAATAGAGAGACCAAAAAACTGAATTTTAAAATAAAAGGAATAAAAAGATAAAACTATCAAAATGGGAGGACCAAAAATACATTTAAGCTTAAATTAAAAAAAAAATCCCCTTTTCAATTTTCTTGTCTAGTCTTCTAAAAAAACAAGTCATTAATTAAATTTCTACGAATGACTATTGAGCACAAACTCTTTCACCAAACAATTTGCAAAGAAGTTTATTGATGGTTCATTCTATTTATCTTAGTTGAGTTTTAATTTATTTAGATAAAGCATGTTATTTATTCTATCTTATTATGAGTTCATAAAAAAAAACTTTACTTACTTATAAATCTCAGGAGTCCTAATTTAACAACTATTAAGAGAATTATCTACATAATACTTATAATTATTATAATTATTATGAATCGTAAATTTCATTACATATAATTAATTTTGTAATATTCGTTTTTTATTAAAATAAAATTTTTATTTTAAAATTGTGGTGGAGAGTTATGGTGATCGAACGAATGTTGTGGCACACCTTTGTTAGAGCGGTGACCATTAATAGATGTTACGATGGTTAAAGGTAAAAGTCAGAGTAATACTCAATGATGGTCAACATAATGACCGATGATGTATTCAGAGATAGTCGGAGTTGTGAACATGATGACGGTTAGAGTTGTGTTTAGAACTGGTCGGAGTTGTGGATAGTGATCAAAGATAGAAATAATGATGACAATAATGGTTGAAGTGACTATTGTAGTTGATAAATATGGTTGTATACATGATTGTCGGTAGTCGTCAAAAGTGATTTAAGTTGAACTCAAATATGATTATGGTATTGTTCGACAATAGACGTAGTAGTTGTCGAAAATAGTCAAAATTACAGTCAACTATCATTTATACAGAGATGTTAGTTTTAAAATTAAAAATAAAAGTTATAAACATATTTATTTATAGTTTTATAAATTAAGTGAAACTATTTTCAAATTAAACAAAAAGCTAACTTAATCTCATTTCAACCACCATTTTATTTTTAATTTAACTTTCAAAAGCAAAAATCAGAAAAGTATAACCACCTTCAACTAGCCTAAATATTCATAAAGAGACCATAATATAATAATGTAGACTATATAATATAAGAAGATTCATTTTTATTGCTTTCATAAGCCAAACTCTACCTCATATGGTATAATTAGATCTAGCTAAGTATGCAACTTTACAAACTTAGGACCACACCTCAAATATCTAAAACTTATCAAGAACATGCTCCACTTGCATTAGTGAGAATATAAAACTATACAACATTTAAGAAGCACTACCACAAATAGATTAGTGGTTTCTTTAAACAAATATTGTCATATAGTTTGGCCACCATCTCCAACATTTTCTTTCCTCATTCTATTTCTTTTGCTTAATAATTTTTTTTTAAAAAAATTATCTAAAAAGTAGAAAAATAGTTTAGTGCTAATTTTTGGACAATTTTGAACTACTACAAGTTAGATCAAAGTGATGGAGAGAAAGAGGAGTGATTCTATAATCCATTTAAAAACATTAAAAAAATCAAAAACAGGACAAATATACTATAGTACTAAAATGAAGGTGGAAGGTCCTTTTGATATTTTATGCATGAAAACTAAATCTCATTGGTGAATCATTTTTCCATTACAATTTTTTTTGTACTCATTCATCTCTTTCTCTCTCTTCTTCATCTTTTTTGCTACTACCACTTTCTCTCTCCTCTCTCTCTCTGCCTGCTTTTGCTTGCTTCATATTATACCGACATGGCTCCAACCTAATGGGGTTTTACTATTTCTGCTTCTGTAACTCAATCTCACAGGTTGGTTCTTTCTTTCTCTCTCTTTCTTTCTTCTGTGAGTAAAAGGGTTTTGTAAAGTTTGAATTTTTAGTTCTTTTGAAGTTTATGTTTTTAAGGTTGTATTTTCGAGGAAAAAAAGGTTGTATTTTTATTGTTTGTATTGCTTGGTTTTTTGGTTTGAGTATCTGGGTTATGTAGTTTTGTATTTATGTTTGTTTTTCTGTTGTACTTTTCTGTTGGGTTGTTGTTGAGTTGTTTCTTTCTTGATTGTAATTTCCACCTTACTTTTGTCTCCTTCTACTTATCTTCATTTTTTTTGTCTAATTTCTTAAACTAATTATTATTGGTATTATTCATAATTGTGGAGAATTTTAATTTCTGTTTTTGTATATTTTTTTTTCATCACAGCTTTTGTTTCAACTTTCAAGACTGAATAGAAATCTGAGGTAAAACAGTACTGTTTGTTTTTTTATGCTAGTTCTTCTTCCTTGGAAAGATTGTTATGGTGATTGATTTTTCATATTTGATTATAGGAAAAATCTTTGAAAAATTTGAAGTTATGGCTATGCAAACTGTTTATCTGAAAGAACATGAAGGGATTGCACACAATTTTGTGGGGCAATTGTCATCTGGTAATGGTAATTCAGCAACAGTGCCATGGTGGAGTGGCTTTGGATCTCAATCTGTTTATGGAGAGACTGGTGGTGGACAAATCAAATCGTTTTCGTTGGAGCCGTCTTTCGCGGTTGTTGACCAACTTGCTGGAAATAAGCAATCTGGTAGAGGAGGGGCTGAGCATGTGATGGGGAAAGGGCATGGGAATCAGTTTACCATCTTTCCGGGTATGTAGTTTGATTCTGGTTTTATCTATCTCCTATGAAGCACGGACATGTATGTCGACCTAACACAGACACAGACACAGACACGCAATGGTTGAAAAAATAGTAGTAATTGAATATAATCGTATATGTTTGTTCTATATCGGTGCCTAACACTAACATATGTCATACTTCTTTGATATGAATTGTTGTGCTACATAATGCATCTCTCTATTTGAGTTGTATTATTTGGTCCCTTGTGTTTATACCAAAGTTGATATCCTGTGTGTTTGATTTTGATGTTGGAACATTTATAATTGATTATGAATGTGTAGAATTTATTTTAACATATTTTGCTCTTGAGTAGAATTGATTTTGCTTTTTAGAATTGATTTTACTTCATGTAAAAATATGTAGCTTTTGACTCAATGTAATTTTTTCACTAAAATTTACTGTTCAACTCATTTTTGCAAGAATTTATCCAAACATAAATCATTTTACCTTTAACCCACTCTTAGTCAGAATCAATTTTACGAAATCAATTTACTTAAAATCAATTTTTTCACTGCAAAACCAAAACACACTTTGGTTGGTAAAGTTGTGACTATTGGAGTATATTTGGATTGATTTATTTGAGCTTACTAATTAGAATGAGGAGTCGAGAGAGCTTATGTCCATTAATCGTTTTCAGCTTATTTCCATAAGCTCTCAATGATAGTTTATAAAAATAGTTTATAACTTATATATGAAAACAATTTAACTTAATTTTGCATGTGTTTGGTTCTACTTGAGGAGGAGGTGAAACAAATTCTGAGGTGCAGAATTGATTTTTACATGTTTAGATGTTTTAGAATAGAATTGATTTTTTGCTTCCATAATTTATTTTAACTTGAAATTAGAACTTAGAATTTGTTGCCTCTACAATTGATTTTTAGCCTTCAAAGTATTGATCAACTCAATTTTACATGATTGTATCTAGACATAAATCACTTTTAGCCATAACCAATTTTACAAAATCAAATTCAATTCATTCAAAGCAGAAGAGACTTTGCAGCACTTAACATACCAACTTTCTTTTGCTTAACCATTCCGATGTTTCTTCTTCAGACGATTTCAAAATGTCAGGTGATGCACAGAAGCCTCATACAGCCATATCCCTGCAGTCATCACTCCCTGATACCCCGACTCATTTCGAGCTAGGCTTTAGTCAGCCTATGGTAAGACTTCCCTAAAAAATAACTACTACTACTACGGTTTTTTATATAAGCAAAAAGGTACATGTATTTGGTCCAACTACTTCGACAGTTTAGTAATTTATACGTAGACGTGTTTTACTTATGCTTGGTATCGTTTCGCCTTGTAGATCTGTACCAAATATCCTTATGCAGATCAATTTTATGGACTCATTTCAGCTTATGGACCTCAAGTACCGGTGCGTCGTTTATTTCGGAGACTTTTTAATCCTATATAAACTATGCGAAGCTTTCAGCGTGCTTTTGTTTTATCAATTGATGATCTTCGATTAATCTGTAACTAACTAATTCATGCATATGTTTATATGTAAAAATGTAGGGACGCATAATGCTGCCACTTAACATGACATCTGATGATGGACCGATTTATGTAAACGCTAAGCAGTACCATGGAATCATTAGACGCCGACAGTCCCGTGCCAAAGCTGTTCTTGGTCAGAAATTGATCAAACGTCGCAAGGTATGATTATCTATGGTTGTCCTAGATTCTGTTTATGCTTTTCTCAAAACCAATTTAGTTTTGATTTTGTCTTACAGCCCTACATGCACGAGTCTCGTCATCTCCATGCAATGCGGCGACCAAGAGGATGCGGTGGCCGTTTCTTGAACACAAAGAAACCATCCAAAGGAGATGGTAAAAGTGTAAGCAAAGTGCATAAATTCTGCGGTCAACAATTGCAGTGCAGCGGCTCTCCGAGTTCTGAACTCTTTGAATCTGATGTTGGAACTTTAAACTCGTCAAAAGAAACAAACGGTAGCAGTCCGAATATTTCCGGGTCCGAGGTGACTAGTTTATATTCGCGGGGAAATCTTGGCAGCTATCTTGGACCTACTGTCCACTCCTTGGCAGACATGATCGATGGTGGGCGTGGCGTTATCATGCCCACCAAATGGGTTACAGCAGCTGGCAACTGCTGTAACCTTGAAGCTTGATTTCGTAAAGAATCAAGTCCTTGATAAGACCAGACGATTATAGGATCGTCCTGACGTCTGGTCTTAAGGCAATCCATCCTTGGCTCATTACTTTGGCAATCCATCCTTGGCTCATTACTTTGGCAACTCATCCTTGGCTCAATTTACCAATAGGATCCGTCTTTGCCTCGATGCAAAGGACGGTCTTGGTATATGATTATCATGATATGAAAGGCTACTATGTGTCTTTTGGTGTGAAAATAAAGGCACTAAATCCTAATTCTACTTATGTGTGGTTTTGGTAATCTCTTAATGTGGTGTTTTATTATGTGTTTCTGACTTTGGGGAGCAATGTAACATAGAACTATGATCTGTGGATCTTTGTTGGAAAAAATAAAAGCACTGGTTTGTATTTAACTATTTCTCCTCTTTAGCAATGTCAACTGATTTGGTATGAAAGAAACACAAATGTGGCTCTAGTTGTTAGGTTAATAATCTATAGGTAGGTTAATTTGGTAATGGTATACATGATATAATATCCAAATGATTATTTATTGCTAATAAAAGAGATTCTACAGAAGTGGGAGATAGATTCTGCAAAGATAGTATTTGTTTAAAATGTATATTTAAATATAATTTTAGTAACATATTCGTTAAACTAGAGTAATGGGAACTTTATATACTTTTAAGACCTTTTAAACCATTGAATAAACTAATGGAAAATGCTATAAAGTCTTCATGTATAGAGTACTATTACAAAATTAGGTTCAACTAAATTAGTTATTTGATTATATGATATATTCTAAGTAACATCAATATTGAATGAATAGGAATTACACAAGTAGGACACATTATATATTCATCAAAATTTTAAGACATTAGTTATATGGATCACCTCAGTTATAAAGTGTTCAACATTTACTTATCCAGTAATGTAAGACTTCAAATTTACCCTTGTATCTTAACAATCTCCTCTTGCGAGTCCATCCACTTATATGCTCCTTTCAAGTAAGGATGACAATTGTATTCATATCCAATGGGTATCTGCAAAAATTACTCACAATGGGTAAGATAAAAACCCATAAAATTGGGTACGGGTGCGGGCACATATAATTACTCATTAAAATAAGTGGGTATGTGTTTGGGTACGGGTACCTAATTACTCACCCCGCTTCATACCCGCACAATATATATTTGTATATTTTAATTTATACCATCATATGAAAAATGTATGTCTATATTTTTTAAAAAAAATACATCACAGTTAAACTATTACACATTTTAATATAAGTGCCCTTATTTCTGACGCAGTCGGAAGCCGCCCAAAGGAATAGCAAGCGCTAAACCTTGAATGAAAACAGGGTTGCAAGCGCAAACCCTATAGATAAGCTCTGGAGTCCACCAGGAATAAAGAAAACTTTGGATTCTATATAATAAAAGAGATAATCCTTATGGCTATGCCAAAGGTCTTTAAATACATAAAACAAATAAACCCTATTGGGCCTTATGGGCTTTTAATCCAAAACAAAATTAAATAAAACAAATAAAATAGAAATTGCTTAAATATTAAAACTAAAATTGCTTAAATATTAAAATGCTTTCCGACGTTCGATTTCTTCTTTGATACGCACAATCCTCCTACATCAGTCTCCTTCACTTCTGAAGAACTCGACCCCGAGTTCTCTTCTTGATAAAGAACTTCATCTGGCAGCTTGCTATAATTGTAAGTACCAACTGAAAACCTCTCCTTACGCCGAAACGCCATCACATCTTCTCCCACATTGAAAACTTTGATTTCCATGTGTTTATCTCGCATAGGAGGCAAATAGTTTGTCGGGTCATCTGCGGTCAACTCCGTGAAATCCTTTAGGATCCCTAGCAGTTCTTCTGGAATTGTTGTTTCCTCCTTTGCAACATTCATCAACCCTTTGATCATCACTGGACAGAAACATTCAGTTTCTTTTACAGCCTCATCAAGCTCCTTTTCACTCTGCATCATCATCAAGAATCTAGACTTCTTTCCTTCTGGATTCTTATCAAAGTGTAAAACAGGAGCCATAGCAATTTTATGTGCGCCCCATGTAAACATCATCACGTTATCCCGTCCTCGATAAGTGATATCATTATCAAACTGCCAAGGCCTACCAAGTAAAATATGACAAACATCCATATCAAGAACATCACAAAGTACCTCTTCTCTATAATATTTTCCGATGGAGATAGGAACTCTGCAGGTTAGTGTTACTCGAACTTGGGAGTCCTTACTTACCCAACCGAGGTTGTATGGCTTCTCATGTGGTTTTGTGGACAACTTCAAATAATCTACCAATTTTTTTGACACCAGATTCTCCATGCTGCCACTATCCACAATTAGATTACACACTTTGTTCTTGATAGAACAATGTGTCTTGAACAAATTCTTGCGCTGCCCTTCGTCTTTGGATGCTAGTAACATTCGCTGCAACACAAAATTTACCCTCTCATCAGATTCTTCCACCGCAAACTCAACATCGGCATACTCATCGTTCTTAACTGTAGAATCTTCTCTTTTCTCATCTTCCTCCCTTTCTTCCACAACAGCAGCGACTCTTCTTGTTGGACAAACATTTGATTTGTGGCCTCTTCCGTTACAACGATAACATGTGTCTATAGAGGGTCTAGCATATGGATTATTTGGCCACTGAATTGGTGCTTTACCATGCTGCACACTGCTAGAGCTGCTAACTCCCTTATTCTCAAAATTGGAATCCCGGGGTGTTGCCTTCTTTTCCTTGTCACCTGCTGATTCACAGTTACTTTGGGGTGAATACCTTTCAATAGACGAGAAATTTCGAGGGGATTTCTCCATCAATTCTGCCTTCAAAGCCAAACTGGATGCTTCAGCTACGGTCCATACAGTCTGTAAACCCATCTTCTCCTGCAAGGATCCCTTTAGGCCACTGATGTATCGAGCCACTTTCTGGCTTTCTGATTCTCCCAATTCATTGCGCTCAGAAAACCGCAGGAACTCGGCTGTGTATTCAGTCACGGTTCTCTTGCCCTGAACACACTCGATGTACATCTTATAAAGAATCTGCTCATAATCCTCCGGTAAAAACCGCTCTAGCATCAATTGTTTCATTCTTCTCCAAGTTCTGACTGGCCCCTTTCTTTGTCTCTGCCTTTGAACAACAAGTTTATCCCACCAGACAGCTGCAGTACTTTTAAGCCTGATCGCAACCATCTTGACTTGCTTGTTCTCAGGGACACCCATAACGTCGAAGAACCTGTCGACGTCGATCTGCCAATCAAGAAACTCCTCAACTCCCATGGTTCCGTAGAACAATGGAATATCAGCCTTCACTCGATAGTCATGGTTGTTCGGTAGATTCCCACGATTATCTTCTTCATTGTAAGGTTCTTCATCAGAACTCGAATCATCGACACAGTTTCCACCCTGTAGAACCCTAATCGGCTCCCCTCTCCTGTCTCTTCGCCGATTCCCATTGTTGGCGTTGTTCGCCTGATTTGCTAAATTCGCCATCTGTTCAGTCAAAGCAGTTAGAGCCGCGGTAAAAGCCGTGGTAATTCCCTCAAGATCTGCTTTGGTCACCGGTTGGTCCGCCATAGTTGTCAAGCTATGAAAAGAACAGGAGAAAACCTGCTCTGATGCCAACTGACGCAGTCGGAAGCCGCCCAAAGGAATAGCAAGCGCTAAACCTTGAATGAAAACAGGGTTGCAAGCGCAAACCCTATAGATAAGCTCTGGAGTCCACCAGGAATAAAGAAAACTTTGGATTCTATATAATAAAAGAGATAATCCTTATGGCTATGCCAAAGGTCTTTAAATACATAAAACAAATAAACCCTATTGGGCCTTATGGGCTTTTAATCCAAAACAAAATTAAATAAAACAAATAAAATAGAAATTGCTTAAATATTAAAACTAAAATTGCTTAAATATTAAAATGCTTTCCGACGTTCGATTTCTTCTTTGATACGCACAATCCTCCTACATCAATTTCACAATTCAATAGTAAAATCTTTGATTTTTTTAATTAATTTTGTTTTAAAAAAATTAAAATGATATGCTATTTTTAAATTGATTGATTTATTTTTACTAGAACCACGGGTAACGGGAATTTTTTGAAATCGCGGGTATGAAGACGAATACTATAGTACCCTACCAATACCCTACCCATTATTACCCTTACTCTCAAGTAAAAGTTCTTTCATCCACATACACTTGTACCACACTCGTTTACCATGTCACAGACACTTTAACAAGACATGTCGTATGACCACCACGTTGTCAATGAGACTTTTAATACAAGGAGTCAATATATTACTCGAACAATCAACTTTGATTCCACTAATGAGTCACGGGGAAGAATCCACAATAGGTCAAGTGTAATCGCACAGGTGAGGGAGGAAGAATTCACAATAGGTCGAGTGTAATCACACAGGTGAGGGAGATACACTACATATTCACCCAAAATTTTATAGGTGTGTTTATTTCAGGTTATCAAATAACATTCCTTGAAATCCTATTTCTAGGGTTATTATATCTAGGAATAATATTTATATCCATGTATTTGATCAAAAATTAAATTTCTCGAAAATGTTTACAAAATTTATTTAATTTAAAAATTATAATTTTTTTTTGAGTAGTAGCGGAAAGTTGTAGTTAGTTAAACTTTATTCCCATAAGAATGTTGGATTCTCACTCTTTAAATATGAGAATAACTATGAGAACAATCATATTAACAACATTCTAAGTTATAAAAAAATATTTGGAATTTTTTAAATTTTTTTTGAAACTAACGTGAAATTGTTGCATTTTCAATATCACATTCCCAAAAATGTAATTTTAATTCTTGAAACAAACACAATCTAAAGAATTATCTATATGAGTCATCTCACTTATAAAATGTTTAACATTCGCTTTACAAACAATGTGAGATTTTTAATTCACACTTGTATCTCAATTGTGAAGGTGAGAAAAACACAAGAAGAGGGAGATGGTTGAATTATGTTTTCTTTTCATCCTTTTTTAGTTCTCTTCAAATATTTTTGATCAAATTTTGAACATTTTGTCAAGAATCTGAGTTAAAAACACTTTATTTTCTCTTCAAATAACACTTGACAGAAAAATGAATACAAGATTCAAAACCTGAGTAAGTTCAGAATCTGACTCAAAATCTAAAGGATAATCTTAATAGATTTTGAACGAGAAACTGATTCAGAGTTGAGATAAATGTAGTTGCGGATAATAAGTTCAGAGTTAGAAAGAAAAGAGGGACATAAAGCAATTATCCTGGATCCTCTTACAAACCGAGAGTAGTCAAGTCCCCTTGTACTTCCAAGAGATTTCCACTTTAACCAAAATCTGATTACAAATTGCTCAAGCACACAAGCAAGAGACTTTAAATATCCAAACACACAAGTAAGGGACTTCAATGCTCAAACATACAAGCAAGAGACTTTCAATGCCCAAACAAACAAGTAAGGAATTTCAATGCTCAAGCACACATGCAAGAGACTTCAATGCTCAAGCACACAAGCAATAGACTTATAAATGCTCAAGCACACAAGGAAGAGACTTCCTATAATCTATCTAGAAGATAGTGATAGAGTGATAATTACACTTGATATACAATCAGAGGTGTCTTCAGAGGCTAACTAGATCAAAGTCTGGAGTCTTTAGGTTTTGATCATCAGAAGATGACTTGATCAAAAGTTGATTCTTTAGAGTCTGATCTTCAGAACCTGCCTCTTAAGAGCTTATTTTTGAATATTCAGTTTACTTTCATAACTAACTTCCAATAAGCATATTAATCTTTTTACCTGCACACTTGAACACAAATTAGTCTACCAAATTATTCTTTAAATACTTTGTTATCATCAAAACCTAAGGGATATGGTACAAACCAATTTTGTTCCAACAAATTGTTCTCATAATTTAAATTTAAGGGTTAAATATACAAACCCCCCTCTATAATGTAACTTTTTTTTTTGGATTTCCCCTTGTAATGTTAAGATTCCATGTCTTTAGCCCCTCAGTTGACCAAATGGCATGAAATTTTCAATTTTGCTTACGTGGCATGTACACGTGGATTTTCTTTTATTTTGAAATTCACGTGAATTTTTTTTTATTATTATGAGGGTTATAAATCAAAATTTTCTAACATTATTGTGGGTAAAATATTTTTTTTACGTGATGCAGATTTGAAAATGATATTTTTTAAATAACAAAGACGTTGGGTTTGTGGTTATTCTCTTGAAGCACTTATTGTTAACGAAGAAGTCATGTCTAGGGCTAATCTGAACTTTGAAAAGGATTTGATCGATAAGGTCTCAATGACGACTATATTTGGTCTGAGAAAGACGAAGAAACATGGATCTTTGGGTAAAACGGTTATACTTTAGTATGCTAGTGGATCAGTTATAACTTTAAGAAATAGAGAAGGCGGCCAAAGCAGAGCAACATGCAGCTGTTAATAGATCCTGAAAATGGGGATCTAAGTATTGCCCTGATGTCAAGTATATGAATGTCAATAGCCATGCACAGTTGCGTGTACTGCTTTTTGATGGCTCTGTGAACATATGCGCATTATTTAAATTGAAAGGTGCATGTGACTTTGATTTTGAGGATGAAGATGTGAATCCTTTTCAAATTGAAGATGAACCTTTAGAAACAGACAATTATGCTTATGGAACGACCTTTTATGCTTTTCCAACTGAGGAAGAAGGGAAGGAAGCTTGTCATGCAATTGTCGCGTTATGTGATGTCTGTTCAATTGATTCTTTGATCTCTAACTTCATCCTTCCATTCCCGATAATTATTTCTTTTTTCTTTAATAAGTTTATTTTCGACGTTTTCACCATTCTGGCCGTGTTTATGGATTTTCATGCGTATGCTAGCTTAATATGTTTCAATTCAATGATAGGGAGATAATGTATCTGGAAAGGATCAACGTGTTCATTGTTCCATAAATATCAACACAAAGACTGGACGTTTGTTAGCAAAAAGACCAAGTCTGCACGTTTTTCCTACGTTCTCATCAGATGTATATTTGGACTGATTAATCATTGGATTTCAAAAAGACGAAGATTTAATATAACGTGTATAATTTACATTAGAATCAACCAGATTTAGAAATTCGTCCAACATTCATAGCTACTCTTGGAAATTCTCTTATATTAGCTGATTATGGACATGTATGTAGTTTACTTATCTGTTTAACGGAGGTAGTTGCTTGGTATTTCATTATGTTGATGGAAATTAGGATACTTGCACATCTTATTGACTGTAAGAGCATGTTGGAAGCCTTTGAAGCCGGTGGAGATTTCCATTCCAGAATTGCTATGAATATGTATCCATATGTTCGTGAAGCGATTGATAATAAGGAAGTGATTCTTGAATGGTATCCTCATCCTAGTGAAGACAAACCCCATGTTCCTCTCCTCAACCTGCATGGAGAAGAAACCCCTACTATATCCAAAACAAAAGAAGTATTTTACACCTGCAATAGTGAAACCCCTCTCTCAAAATGGGCCACCCCTCCAAAACTTGAAGAGAATTCCATTTATACAATCTAAAAATCGTAGACCGGATTAAGCCCAGAATAGCTCGCTTAGCACAAATCTACTTACAAACACCTTAAACCAGCTTAAATTGCGCTAAACGCAATAGGGCCTACGCTTAGCTCGCTTAGCCCGACCCATAATTCCTCTAAGCGCACTACACTGCGCTTAGTCCACTCTGCATCACAACTTATTCTTCCAAAATTGCATCTTGAACCTTTATTTGTGGTTTCAATGCCCAATGCTTCAACAATGCGATAAATCCTACAAAATAAGATAAAAGAGTAATCTATACAATATTTACATGATAAACTATAATTCTATTATGTACACTAAAGTTGAGGTTTTAACTTATTAATACAAAGAATCAAGCTAATAAATGCCATAAAATACTACTACAAATAACTAAAATTTGGCACTTATTAGTTAAATGGGGAAGCCACCGCGTATAACGTTGCAAGGAATGGCCAACCGAGAACTCCATTGTAAACCCTCCCATACAGAATTATAAAGAAGCAAACTTTCACAATTTTTTTTATTTTTTCCTTCTCTCATGGAAACTTGTAGATCTATATCCATATGGACGACAGAGGAATCATTAAACCCTAGTAGGTTGTGGCCTTCACACAACTTCAGATCTTGCTTTCTTAAGCCTAACTTTGTGAATATTTTGAGCTATATAAGATTGGAGGAACTTCTGTCACCAATGAGGACCCCTAAAACATAATTATTAGCGATGATGGCGATAATGATCAACAAAAGCATTGCATTAGGAGTTCCATCCACATTCTCGTGGTCTTGGAACCCTAAGATTGGTCTATCACTCTTTCACTTCTTGATCAGTAACAGTGGTTTGAGAAAACTCTGTGGTGAAGATTCTTCCTTCTTAAATTAATATTCACTGATTGCATCTACGAAGAAGATTGAATGTGATCTTGACTTGGAGGATTCTGAAGTACTTTTTGAAACGAGATTATAAGCATCTTCCATCTTAGCGTGATTGTTAAAGCAATTGAGGTATGAATAAGAAGAGATATGATTGAATTAGAAAAGATATTATCTTAGAAATTTGTAGGAATTAGAAGTCAATTTCCACAAACACCACCAGTGTTCCGTAGATGAACCAGAATTACTCGGTGAACTAATCAATTAGTGCTTGCTACAGTGGACTTAAGCATCCGATGAGATGGAAAGGGGGTTGGTCTGCAAGGTTAACACTCTGACGTCTAAGTCAGTGAGAGAATGAGAAGTAATGTGAGAATGAGAATAAATTTGAATACCTAAAAAATGACGTGCTTTACCTCTTAAATAGTAGGAACACTGCTCAATAAAAAGTGTGGAGTGAGACATGGTTTGCGGCCCGCTGTTAGATTGATTTGGGCAGTCAACAAAGCTCAAGAAGGCGACATTACCTGCTTTAGAAGTGTACATGTTCTGCGGACTTTACTAAATTTATTTTACCATCGGACCTTTCGTCTTAAGTCTTGTGAACGACCTAGAACAATATATATTGCATTTTGGAAAGAAATACATGTCACCATAACATAAAAAAAGTGTTGAGATTTTACTTAAATCATTATATATTTTACTCTCTGAATTAGTCTATTAACAAAAACATTATTAGAAAAAACTCATATCATGTCTCAACTCTAAGCAATAACCAACAATTAAAAGACATGTAGTTAATAAAGTAAGTTCTAGAAACATGACTCTCATTTATATCTTATTTCATTGAATTCTAATCGGACATATCATTCTGTATTCATTTTAAAAATATAAATATATATAGTTTTTGATTTTTTTTAATAAATATTCAATATTTTGAGTTAACACAAATGTGAAAGGCACTTTCAAACCTTATCCTTGTCCCCTATCAAACCAAAACCCTCGACTCAACAGTGGAAGCTTTACTCCAATAGTTACATTATTCCAATTCACTTCACTTCTCATCTCTTCAACTTCCACAAACTCAATGGCTTCTACTACACCTTCTGTTTCCTCTTATATCCCCAACAGAATCTACAACCTTTCATTCACACACTCTTCCATTTCTCTCACCACAAACTTCCCTCAAAGACCCATTTCCCATAAACCCCTCAATCTCATCCTCAAGTCTCAAAGTTTCACTCTTTCCCCTCTCACACTTCAACCTCCATTCGCTGCAGCAGATGGATTTGAAACTACTCAAGACACCACAGTTTCCCAACTAGAGGAACAAAAGCCAGAAACTGAAACTGAAAAAGAACAGGAAACCTCTGATGAACAACAGAAAGAGGAAGAACAGAAAGTGTCAGCCTCAGACGATGCTGGAAGGCTCTATGTTGGAAATTTGCCGTTTTCAATTACTTCTTCTCAGTTGTCTGAGATCTTTGCAGAAGCTGGCACTGTTGTCTCTGTTGAGGTTTTTTTTACATGATTTATTTGCTTTTTTTACTATTCAATTGGAAAATTCAATTTTTTATGTGGATTTTATTTCAATCTGATGCTTCTGTGTTTTGTTTGATTGAACTATATAGATGGTGTATCAGCGACTTACAGCCAGGAGCAGAGGATTTGCATTTGTTACAATGAAGAGTGTTGAAGAAGCTGAAGCAGCAATTCAAATGTTTGATGGCTCTGTAAGTCTTCTACTATTACTACCGAGTTATCAAAGTAGCTATGCCTATGTAGTACCGACACCTCTGATAAAGACGTATTTGTGTCTGTGCTGGACTCCAACATTTATGATTACATTCAATTTATTCTTTTTTTTAATTATTATTGATGTTGACGTGTCAGTGTCTGTCGTGTCTAGTGTTTGTGTTTTGTCCGTGCTTTATAGAGCTATGCTCTCATCAAAGTCTTGGTCATAGCTGAGTTTTCTATTCTATATAATCCATTTATAGTTAGTTGAAAGTTGATTTTATTGATTGTAATGATTTACAGCAAATTGGTGGTAGGAGTGCTAAGGTGAACTTTCCAGAAGTGCCTAGAGGAGGTGAAACGTTAGTAATGGAAAAAAAAAATAGAAACAGCAACAGAGGCTTTGTAGACAGTCCTCACAAGATATATGCTGGAAACCTTGGGTGGGCACTGAACTCTCAGGATCTTAGAGATGCCTTTGCTGAACAGCCAGGATTATTGGGTGCTAGAATCAACTATGAGAAGGGCACTGGAAGATCTCGAGGTTTCGGATTTGTTACTTTTGAAACTGCTGAGGATTTACAGGCTGCTATGAATGCTATGAACGGCGTGGTAAGAACAATTTTGGGAGTTTAGTTTTGATATTTCGAGTTGGTCTTAAGATATTTCAGTCTAACTATATAAAAACATATTCCGTGCAATATTTTCAGGAGGTTCAAGGTCGGCCGTTGCGATTGAATTTAGCTACAGAGAGGAAATCTTATTCTCGTCCTCCAGTAATTGAGAAAAGTACAGAGACGAAATCTTCACCTCCTCCTCCGGTAGTTGAGGAAAGTACAGAGACGGAATCTTCACCTCCTCCTCCAGTAATTGAGGAAAGTACAGAGACGGAATCTTCACCTCCTCCTCCAGTAAATGAGGAAAGTTCAGCTAGCAATGTTGATAATTCGGAATTGGTGTCTAGCGCAAGCGCTTGAGGAAATATGTTTGATCAAAGTTTTGCCTGCTGTATCATCTGTCAAACTGACTCATACACTAGATTTTGGATAGTTGTGAGATGTATACATATAAGGGGTTAATGTCAATTATATGGTTTGTAATTGGGAAGAAAAAACTTCCAGATTTTGATGGGCTAAGATTTATTCAAATGAGGATTTATTTATTGTTAAATAGTGTTAAAGTGGATGCAAAAGGAATTTTATGAGCATAATCTCAAAGGGAGAGTTCATTCGATTAAGTGGGAGAATAAGTTTCACTTTTTTAAGAGATTCAACAATTTAAGACTCATAATTAGTACTCACATACAATTTGGAACACAGCACAACTTACTGCTAGTCCATAAAATGCAAAAGTATTTTATCTAGTCAGCTAACTTATTGTGAATATTTTGCAAGCAATTTTGACATCACCTTTTTACAAGCATTAAAATCACATATAGTTAATTTTGCTAACCAATTGACTGGCAGCAACTTTGGTAGAGTTTCTTTTTAGTGAAAGGAGGCAGAAAAATCATCGCATTAGTTCAATGCTCATAATGATTCATTGTTAATCAACAAACGGATGATATCACATATCGTTAATTGGATAATATTTTCAAAGAATGATTTGAAGCAGGAACTCACATAAGCATTAAAATTACACTGATCTTAAACTGTGCTGTTTAGTTACAACACAGAAGAGTAGGTATGATTTTCCAAGGCAATAGAGAACACGGGTTGAGAAACCTCCAATATTTTACTTCCAAGCATGACATGGTAGGCAAAACTGGCATAACATATTTAAATAAACATAGTTGCCTATTGGAATGTTTTGGCTTCTTAGTATCAGTTGTTTCTATATTACATGTTTGTGAAAATATAATACAACGATCTGTCACTCATACTTGGCAAACTGCCAAAAGTCATTTCTTGATATTTCTATTCCCGAACAGGAGCTGGACAAACAATTTCAGTTTCACTTCAAAGACGCTATATAAGCTCAACACATCTGTCATTTGTTTATGAAGAATTATCGCCAGCTAGAAGAGCATCAGCTGCAGAATCCAAGTCATGCGGGAAAAACACCCTGCAAAGTAATATTTTCCTTAGAGCTCAGGTTATATAATAGATAAGCAAAACACACACGATAGTATACTAAAAGAGTCATTTTTTATGCCAATCAAACACCAGCTTATTCGGTAAACAGCATGTCATTCAACGATAGTATACTGAAAAACATATATACATCAGAACAGCCCACTAGTAATTTAGTTTTCCAAACAAACAAATAGGATCAATAATTCTATAAATGATCAGTTCATTCAGTAATGGACAAGTCCAGAGACAAGCTATGTTACCTGCAAGTATTGTGGTACAATATTCTACTGAGATTATCCGTGTCATTGATGCCTTTACAGCCAGCAACCACCTCAAGAACTTGCCTGGAAAATTGGAGTCAATCAGATATATTTCTAGGACAGTCTATTAAGAAAATGAAGGCAAAAGATTAACAATAAGAAGATATTTCTTGAAGCAATAGTTACACACTGGTAAGCAAAACCATACCAATTACCTAACTAAACAAGGTTCATTGCGGCCTTTGACAATGCACTCTTGATCGTACTTCTCTTTCTTCTTAGAAGACCATTTAGATTTAACAAAACCCATTCCGGCATGAGTGTTCTTTATTTCACAGTATGGTGAGTCTGTCTCAATCATCATTCTCTCAACAGGAATATCCTTGACAACATCAAGGTTCTCAGCTACTTTCAAAGAGCACCCATTTATGCCTGTCAGAGTACCCAAAAATGTGAATCATTCATGGGACTTAACTATAATGTTAGCATTCAATCATCAGTTCATCACAATCCCACACCATTCATATGTCTTTCTCTGAATTTCGATATTAAAACACCAACAACAACTTTGAATATAAAGCTTTCCTAAAGTGCGTTTATCTTTTTATCTCACGAAGTTTGCAATAGCATGATAACAGTTCAATTGTGGTTATATTTTCAGAAAGACAGCACCTAAAATTAAACATACCAGGGTGCTCTAAAGTAGGTTAGCAGCAGATATAGTAAAGCTTGAAAAGATGGATTTACCAATGTACATTTTATCAAATGAGAGAAGCTTAATGCACTCATCCGTAGTACCAGTAAATGAATGGGTGACACCACCAGAGAACCTGTCATAAAAGTAGAAATCGTTACTCCACTTCACATCCCAAAGTGATTACGCCTCGAGGTAATTTTTTTAACCCTTCAAATGATGTGTTAAGAGTTTGGAAAGAACCACATCTATCATCAAACAAACCTGCCCGGGCAACTTATTCTGATAGGGTAAGGCTGGCAACAGTACTTTCTAACCAATATGACAAAGTTCATTTCTCGAAATGAATAAAATGATAGGCTAAACAAGAGGCAGGCCAAAGCAGTATTATTTGAATATTTACAACTTCGAAATAGTGAGATCCAACAATCGCACCTGTCTTTATTTTTCTCAACTATTTCACAGAAATCTTCAGCTGCTGCTCGCATGTGCAAAAACATAGGCAATTTTGTGATGTATGCCAATTCAAACTGCTTCTCGAAATACCTAGTATCAGAAAAAGAAGATAATCATTAGTAATTTTAATATGTAAAAAAAGAGTAATAGGAAGTAAGGGTAAAAGATACTAGAATGACACGTGTAGCAACAGATAAACTATGCATACTTCTTCTGAATCTCTGCGGGGCAAAAATGAAGTCGGTCATAGTCTAATCCACATTCTCCAACGGCAACCACCTTGTAATTGAAAAGGAAAAAGAAGAACACAAAGTTATTTCTAAAATGCTTGCTTGGACAGTAGTTTCAGAACTAGAACACAAATTCTGCCATTACATGAATAACAACATACATTGTGGCATGTCTAGAGCAGAATAAACCACTTAAGAAATCAAGATTCAGAACTATGTGGGTCTGACATGCACGAGCACATCTAGTTAAAATAAGATTAGTGATTTTCTTACTTGGTATAATTTAATCATACCTTTCCTTTCTGAATTCCCTCTTTAGCCAATGACAAAAGAGCTTGAAAATGATTTTCTGGATCTCCACTCTCGTCAAATTCCTAAATCAAAACACCAAGTCACATTTACAAATACTATTTTCTATCTGAACCACTGCAGTTCAGGGTATGTTTGGAAGAGAGGTTTTGGAGGGATAAGTCTATATTTTGCCATATATTTGAGATTTTGAAATAAAATTGAAATAACGCGATATACGATCATATAACATTTCAATTACACTTAATTCATTTTTAGATACATTTTGTAGTTTCCTTTATTTAGAAAAGAAAAAAAAAGTCCTTTCCTCAAAATACTTCATCCAAACATACCCTAAAAATCAAATGAGAAAAAAAAAACCTTGCAACGTGTTGGATGCACACCAACTGTACAGAAAAGTCTTCCTGTGATCAATCAATAAATTATCAAAACAACAACATTCTATTTAGTTAAACAACTTAATTAAGCACTTACAATATAAATGCTTATGTATAAGCATTTCTATAACAAAAACATAATACAAATTCAAACTATTTACATACAAACTATAAGCTGTTTTTATAAGTTAATCTGAAGAGCTTCTGAACTAAGTTGAAAAAACACCTTATAGACAGTCAAAAGTTCATAACTCATAAGTTGTTTCAATAAGCTCTTCACATAAGTGATCATGCCAATACCTAAGCCCAAATAAGTCATTTTAAACAAGCCATAAGAGCAAGCCAAAAAGGAATAAAATGACAAACCATCTGTTTCAGCAATTGCCAGAGCCTCCCTTGATTCCTGAAGGGATCCACCAGTTACCTACAACACAAAGAGAACACACAATCAATCATCTATGCTTAAACCATAAATCAAAGCTTGCAATGTAATTTATACAATGATTCTGTGGACACCAGCAGCCCAAGCCCTGTTCAAAACGGTTGGTATATCAGCAACATGACATTGTTTGCCATTGTAGATTCCCTTAAACATGCCATCTGCAGTGACTTTGAATTAGTATAATGATTATTATTAATGCAAATAAGGTGTTTGATAAAATGCCTGACCCGTGAAGTTGACAGCTATATCTGCATTTGTTGAGAGAATTAACAATTATCAGTTACGAAATTGAAGTTCTTAATAGTGAATCCAATCCAAAAAGATTGTTACAGTTACTTACCTATCATCCGAATAGTTGCCATGTTTGTGTCGTTGTTGCCTTGCTTCACTCGACGAGAAAAGGACCGATAAGTATGCGCTAGGAGAAGTGCTAAACTTTCTGCATTGAATTTGTTATCTACAACCTTACAATTTACTAGCCACACCCTGCAGCCTTGTTAGTGAAAAATTCTCACTACCATGAGTTATAGATGGCAAACTAGATGTATATTGCTACCAACACTCTTACTTAATACTTCCCACACCCCTTATGTCACTCCTAAAATTATATTAGACATCTATGTATTTTTGTATTGACAAAAATGCTTTTGTTACTATTTATTTAAAAAGTAGTTATATTTATTTAAAAAAATTCACTTATTAAAATTAATAAATTTGAAATTTCTGATAAATCAAGTTTCTATCGAGTGAAATAATTTCTATAGATTTTCAACGGAATAGATAGTATTTTTTTAAAAATAAAATTTAAAAATATAGTTACTGGAAGTCAAATATATTTTCTAAAAACTATTCATATCAATTGAAGGAATTGGCAGTCTTTTTTAAAAATAAAAATAAAAAATGGTGCAATTATTATACATCTTGGTTGGATATTGGATGAGGTGAAAACTATTTATAAACCCATTATTTGTCGTAGTGCTTCTTTTCATGAAATAAAAAAAAATTATTGAAACAAAAGGCGGAGGAGACAACAATACAATTGGAAGAACACAAGTTCATTTAGGGTGTATTTGGTTCGAGGTAAATGGAGGGGAAGGGAGGGAAGGGGAAGAAATGTTTATAATAAATTGTCTTTGGTTCAATTTTTAGGAGGGGAGAGGAGGGGAGGGGAGCAAAATTTCTCCAAATCGCACTTTTTGCGTCTCCCGAATCGGGGGATTAGGAGGAGAGGGAATGTGACTCTTAATATTTAATAAATTAATATTTACTAAAATATCCTCAATTTTATTTTATTATTTCAAAATTATTATTTTCTTTCGTCAGCTTTTTTTATAATTTTTATTTTTCTCTATTGCTTATATCAATTTATTTTGCTTATATCAATTTATTATAATTATCTTTATTTAATAAAAGTTATAATCGCTACAATTTTTATTATAATTTTTATTTTTATGTTTATTTGTATATATTTTTTCTAATTTTGTTTTATATATATATATATATATATATATATATATATATATATATATATATATATATATATATATATATATATATAATTAAAAGGTGTCAAACAAAGGTGTTAAAAAATTGATCAAACGGTCATATTAAATAAAATAAAATAATTAAAATATAGATAACCTATTTTTTCTCCTAAAATTTAGACTATTTATAATAGCGTCGATTACTATTAGCGGTTAAGATTTGGTGTCAAGCTAAACTTTGACACCTTGGAGTCATTTAATCCTATCCCCTAGTTTCCCTCAACAATCAATTATCTCTACCCATAATTATCTCAACAATATGAACTATTCTCTCAACAACCTATAGTTATCTCAAAAATCCATAATTATTTCCACAATATGAATTATAATCTTCACAGCCCATAATTATCTCAATAATATGAGTCATATTCAACACTAATTTTAATGATTTTTGTTTGCGGATGGTGGAAGCCTTACGGTCAGAGGCGACGCTCGGGCCCGGCCAGGGTGGGCACTTGCCCAGGCTCGGGCCCAATAGTTTTTTTTGAAGCCCATATATCTAAAAAACAAAAATTAAAAAAAAAACGTTTATGAGAAAGAAAAAAAATCACAAACCCTTCGTTAAGAACACACCGTAATTGCCGACCTTCCACACTTCACCGTCGCACACAACCTCTTTCACATTTTTAAATATGGCTCTCGTATGATATTTATGCTTGAAGATTTTTTGTATTGTTGTATTTCATAGGGTGAGTTCTTTTCTTACTTTTGATTTCATTGTGGTGAGAAGTGACGAAATGGAGATTATTCTGATCTTTTGTTTATTATTTGCTTATGGGTCTATGTATTTGTTGTTAGTGTTTGAAGTTAAGCATGCGAATCAAAAGAATAGAGTTTTTGTTTTCTTTGAAAATGAAGAAAAAAAGGGTCTGTTTTGTGTTTTCTGGTATTTGGGGATGTTGATTGAATCAAAGTTCTTCTTCTTGTTGTTTTATTAACTATAATGAGAGATAAATAGAGACAGCACCGCCCCAACTTGTCTTGGTGTGTGTTTTCTTTTTTTAATCTATTTTTTTTATTAATTATATAATTGTTAAGAAATTAGAATTTTAGAGTAGATTTGGGCCATGGGCTATTCCATCTCTTTTAGCACCCCAATCCATTAGTTCACTTTCTTTCTTTTAATTTAGTTACTTTATTTGAGTTATTAATTTTATTTTATTAATTTTATTAAGTTATTTAATTTAGGTTAATTCAATTTTGCTTCTCATGTCTTGAGTCTTGACGTCGAAAACTCTTTCTCCAAGTTTGATGTTGATAAGCTTGCTCGCTATGAAGACTTTTCTGATGGTGGTGATCGTGGAACAATAAGGGATCAACTAGAAATTTATGTTCTTCAAGTGAAAAGAAATGTTTCATTTTCTACTTGTGAAGATGTTCAATGTTGGGCTATGAAGATGGTTCAAACTGAGAAACATTTGGTATTTCTATTGGTTTATAAACTTATTGAATTAGCTTTGATATTACTAGTGTCGACAGCATCCGTTGAAATAGTCTTTTCAACAATGAAGATTATCAAGTCTAAATTACGCAATAAGATCAACGATGTGTGGTTCAATGACTTGATGATATGTTACACTGAGCGGGAGATATTCAAGTCACTTGATGCTATTGATATTATTCGAACATTCACTGCAAAGAAGTCTCAGTAAGGACATTTGCCTCGTGAGTTTATTTAACACCCCATTGTAAGGTTACCTTTCATCTCTTTTATTCCTTTTGATGACTATTTATATATTATATACAATAAATTTGTGGTATTTAAAATTTTGCCCAGACTTTATAATTTTTCTGGCTTCGCCACTGCTTACGGTCGACATCAAATTAAGACCAATAATGATTTTTGGAATTTACTATATATCATAATACCACACTTTGAAACAATATTGCCTAAATGCCACACATGCAGGGAGTGATCAACCATCCATTGGCCGAGCACTTGTTAAGTATCCAATGAAAAATTAAGAATACAATTTTTCGGATTTGTAAAATTTCAGTAAGGGGCCAACTTAAGTACTTTTCACATATTGTGTTATTTTCATCTTTTTCAAATACCAATAGTAGAGTATGTTTTTCATGTATGAGAGTGTCACTTTTAATTAATGAAGTTTTGTTTCTCTTTTGAGAACTCATTGAGATACTATATGAAGCCGCATTTGCATATTTTTTGATCTTAATTCTTCTAAAAGAAATCCAATGCTATTTTGAAGAATTTATTTCAATATAGTAAGTTGTGATTTTAGAAATTTCTTAATTAAAAATAGGATGTTAAAATCCATGAATAAATAGTATCCGAGCTTAAAAATTAACAATTAAAACGTGTTTTTTCCAATGGCAAAAAGATATAAGAGTAAAATAGTGCACTCAGGCCAAAACCTTAGCAAAGGTGCGACTATCTAAAACTAGAGTTCAAAACCTATGCAATAATAACAACAATCAAATGTGTGATCATCTACAATTAAGAGTGACTAATAATGTACATATGTTTTTAACATTAATAGCCACCATAATGTGAATATGAAGGACATCTCAACATACACTACAAACGCAAAAACAAAGCCACTTTGAATTGAAACAAAGCCACATAGCATAAACCATCAGAATTGACGACAGATCTTATTGTACTGAGAAATATCGCAGATGTTGTTCAATTTTTGCTCATTAATATATAGGTAATTAATCATTAATTTTATTTTGTGATTGCCTTAAAAAATTTCTAAGTTTATATTTTTATAGGAAAAAAGTGCATACGACGGCATATGTGTTTGCTTTTATTTAAAGATTGAATAATACATCTTATTTTCTTTGTAGAATAAGTTAGCTTCTATTTCTCTTAAAGCTAGGATGGCAAGCATTAGAGAGTCGATTGTATGTCCTAATATACTCTCATTTGGATGTATTTATTTATCACCTCTCCCTAAGATATTTCTCATTCTTTATCTCTATACTCTTGAAATTTTTTTTATACATGTGATTACATTATATCTCGTCAAATCTTATAATAGATGATGTGATATATTTGTAGATTTTTGTAGTGTTTTTATCAGACAAAACTCATTATAGGAGTCTTTAATATTTCACGATCCTTACGCAATACTTGCACAAAATATTCAAATTTGTGTTTTTGTTGATTGGCTGGTCAAATCGTAAATATCATAGTGAATGTTCTCTCCTACATGCTATTTGCTCATGTTGTCCACAACATGGACAAATAGTATATAAGTGAGAACATTCATAGTGGTATTTACGATATGAAAAATTGGTGAAAAGAATAGAAATATTTTGGGTAGGAAGATTTTGGAGGATTTCATTTTATTTATCACTAGTACAAAAAGAACAATATAATTTAAAAATTTACACCCAATATTCTAAAAACGGGTGTAAATTAGCATCGTGATGGCAATTTTATAAATAAAGTTTCATTTTAAGAATTAACATGTGACAAATTACACTTTATTTATTAAAAATTGGGTGTAAATTAAAAATATTATTATAATCAGATTTCAATTACTCCCATTAAATTTAAAACAGGTGTAAATTTAAATTGCTTAAAAATCTCACATTCGTTTCATTGACGCATCTAAACCTGCAAGAGAGTTTCCAACATACAACTTCACTTGCCTCACTAGTCAGATCGCAGCAACGCAACACACAGAACCCATCCATCTGCAGCACATCGACACAACTTTATCCTTCAAGCAGATCCTCCATCTTTAATATCAACTTTCAGCACTGATTTCCTCCAATCTTCAACGCAATCGCAAACACCGACACGAGCTTCACCTCACGGACCACATCATCATCATCATCGGCGAAAACGAAAACTGACACACACAACTTCAACGATTCGAGAACACAGGTGAGCTCAACGCAGCAACGTCATTGATCATCGTTATCTGATTCAATCTACAATAACGATTCAGGACGCTTCTCTAACGATATTTTCGCTCATTTTTAACCAAAACCAAAGCCACCCTAATTCTCACCCTCAAAACGAGGTTGAGATTCTATCTGATTACTAATTAAGTGTTATTTTTCTTGCGTGCTTGTATCACACCCAAGTAAGTTCTCACTGTTCCTCTTAGATATTTAACTCCAAATTTTATGATTCTTTTTTCTTGTAATTTCTCAACAATTTGTTTATGCTAAATGTAAAATTAATAGGTAAATTTGAACTTTCAAATGTGAGAGATGGATGCATGGAAAGTGTTTGTAAAAATGTCTGTTTGAAAAAATTAATAGCTAAAGTATTTCCGTGTTTTGTTTTTCACATTGTTCTTAAATTCCATTCTTAATTTTACAGATGCTTTGCTTTCCTTCGGTTCATAATTTTGAGAGGATAAAAAAGTTGCAGTAGTTGAAACAGTAACAGACTTTTGATTTGCATATTCTTCATGATCATGATTTTCCTTTTTCTTGTTCCTTTGTTTAGTTAATGAAGGGTCTCTTTTTTCATTTTACAGTGTTGAAAGCACCTGGAATGGAAACTCTCAAAGTTTGTTTGAACAAACAGTATGACATAGTTGATGATATTAAAGTCTGGGAATGGAACGGCCCTGCCTGGGATGAGGGAGCCGAAGTATCCATTTGTTCATGTCTTCTGGTCTCCTGTTGTAGTATTTATATTGTCTTTGTTATCAGTTTAGATTATCTGATTGAGATTTTGATGGCACATGGTGCAGTATCCTTGTTGAAGGTTATGAACCAAATGCTGAAGACTTGTGGAGAGATATCAAGATAAGCAAGTTTTCATTTCAGGGTGTCAAGTTGTGTGCCCGTTGTAAGGTACAAATTTCTACTCAATATTTTCCTACCTATCATATAGCTAACAAGATCCTAAGAACATAGAAAACTACGGAAACTATATCAATGATAATAAATTACATATGGTAATGTTTTCGTGTTATTTCATAATCTAGTTATGCATCCAAATTTCATTATTGATGATGCTTATATTTTGGTCAGATACCAACGGTCAATCAAGAGACAGGAATACCTGGAACTGAACCACATGAGACTCTCATGAAAGTTAGGACAGGTGAAGTCTTGAGACCAAATGGAAAACACAAAAAAAAGGTTAGACATTCTGTCGTCAAATTTTCAAAGTATGTCCCTTTGGTTTCATTGATGTCTAGTGACATGTGAAATGCTTGTGCAGATCTACTTTGGTCAGAATATGGTATGGAACTGGAAGGATTCTTCTGCTAAAGGGGATGGAAACGTGCTTAAATTGGGAGATCCTGTTTATATCATCAAAAAATTCTCTTCTCTAGCAGAAGCAGCTGCTTAAAAGACTATGATGACACAAACTTATCAAAAAATTCTATTGTCTACAAGAAGCAGCTGCTTAAGTGGCTATGCTGAAGTTAAGTGATTATATTTACATGATTGCTGCATATTTATTTGAATAGTTGTAAATTGCAATGCATCTAAATGAACTCATTGAGGTAATTTTACTGTTGTCCATCCATTTTTGTAGGTTAGTCAGCAATGAATTCCAGTCAGACTTGCACACTTACGTGGTCTATGATCCTGTTTTAAGATTTTACACAAAATGAGTTTGGATAAGATAAGAACATGTTTAAAATAGTCAGAAAAATGAGGTATTACTAGAGTGTAGCTAGTACAGCTACGCTAAGTTATTATATATTAACTGGTTCACTTTTGTCATAAGCAACTGACATATATTGCTGACAATTTCAGCTCATTGGAACAGGTATGCTAATTTTGATTATTCGTTAAACTTAGATAGGATAATCAGTAGTTAGACTTCACTAATCATAGAAATTTCATGCTTATGATAGAAGGTTTATGTTATTATCAGGTTGTTTCTTCTCTGAGAGAAGCTGGTTTGGAGTCGTCAAATTTAATACTTGGTATTGATTTCACCAAAAGCAATGAGTGGACAGGTTTTCTGTTATGAGGAAGTTACTGGATGCTGAAATGCTAGTTATAAAAACCAGTTAAGGTTAGTCATGAGATGTCCCTAGTTTAGTTGGAAGTCAGTTAGGATTGAAACTCTGTTAGTTTTAGGAACTGTTAGAAATCGAAAGTTGGTTAACTGAACCTGTTAGTGGTTGTTAGTAAGAATGGTGATTTGCAATCAATGTAAGTTGAATGTTAGTAGTGTGATTGAAGTGTATTGGTGTTTGATGTGGCTGTCGTTTTTTCACTGCTACCGGTATGAACTTTCTTTTACGTTTGAATGTCTCTGCAGGATGAGTTTCGGGGTCGTGCCTTGAATGATGCATTTGTGTTTTGTCATATGAACTTAGATGGTAATGTTATGTGTTGTATATGAACATATGTGACCTTCCTTTTTATTGGCATTGGTAAAGGTTATTGAATGGCCCCTGAAGATATATGATTTGGTTTAAACTTGTGTTCTTTTGATTTCAGTTAGCCTTCTGTTCTGATAGAATTATGGATTGTATGGATGGAAACTTGATGTGTGCATAGTGCAACAAGGATGTTGAATGGTAAGGCCCCCTCACGACTCCGCTGCTACAAGGCGTGTTAAGGTATTGTATGCCAGCTGAAGGTGAGGAGTTAACTCCTACTGATCAGGTTTTAACGAAAGACGAGATTCTGCGAGTGGCTGATCTGTTTGTGAGTTCTGGTGTGAATAAAATACGGTTGATGGGTGGTGAGCCGACTATTAGAGCGGAATTTGAAGCGATATGTTATTTAGTGCAAAATGTTGTCAAATAGTTGCTATAGCACTATTGCATGTTGAAATCTAAACTAACTGCTATTTATTGGGAACTACGATAGAACATTGGATTTACCTTCTTATCAGTAGCTTCCCTTTTGACTAACTCATAAAGGCACTCACAAATTGCTGATTGATGCATTTGAAAGTGTCTTGTATGTTTTTATTGAATTCCAGGTCAATTGTGTTGTAATGCGTGGATTCAACGACGATGAAATCTGTGACTTGGTTGAGTTGACGCGTGAAAAGCCAATTAATGTTCGATTCATTGAGTTCATGCCTTCTGATCGAAATGTTTGGAATGTCAAGAAACTTGTACCTTACTCAGAAATGTTGGATACGGTGGTAAGGTAGAATTCGGACTAAGGATCTGTTTTTTATAGTTTTTTTTAACGTTTTCTTATTGTTGAGAACCTTCATAACCGTCATTGTCAAACAGACGAAACAGTTTGGAGAATGGGAAATTATCAACTAAAACAGATGTGTACTCCTTTGAAGTGGTTCTTTTAGAATTGATCACCGCCCGGAGGGCAATTGACAAGTTACAGGGAGGCAAAAACCTCGTTGGATAGGTAAGAGACATATGTTATGAATTTCATATATCAGAATGCAATTGAATAGTGTCAGTTTTCCCAAAGGAATGTGTATTTGCATATCTGAAACAAATGTTCCTTCTCATATATAAGTATTTTCATATACAAGTAATTATTTAGTTTTGGAATTGTGGTGTTTACCTTTATCTTCATATGATGGATATTTCGGTTATTTCAGGTTGTATCTGCATTACAAGGCATAACAGAATCAGATGACTGTTGTTTAGTTGAAGATTCTTCTTCTTCTTCTTCTTCCGAAAAATCATATTTACCAAATGATGAGCCGGTCATTCCCATGACATATTCGGGAACTATAAGTGAATCTTTTTAGGTATAGTTTATTGTGACTTAAAGCCCAAAAATCTTACTTCAGAAGGATGGCCATGTTGTATTAATTGATTTCGATCTATCATTAGCGGCTGCTGCCAAGGTTAATGACAGGGCTATTATTTCAATTTGAGAGAAATCATTGCTTCATTGCTGAGTAAACCATAGTGTTAAGTAGGAGTGCTCGATCTTCCCATGTTGATACCCAGGTGAAAATATGCCCACAGTTGAGGTAAAAATGAACTCATGATGTTTTCTTTTTTCCCATCAAATCTTCAATATTTGTTATTATGTTGGCCTTTGGTTTTCTTTTTTGAGACTGCTAGAAATAGAATAACTGCTATAGTATTTAAGCTTAGATGTTTCATTAGCGTGATTTGTTAGATTCTAAAATGCTTTTATTATTGTTGGTTTCTTGTTTTGCAGATGGAGCTTATATCTAAAGTTCGTAATCCGTTCATTGTAGAGTATAAAGATTCATGGGTAGAAAAGGTCAGCATTTTTCATGTGAATTCATTAGATTCTTGATTAATTTTTGGTTCTGAAATTTGAGAGTTGTTTTTGCCTTAACTTTATCTTTCAGGGTTGTTTTGTATGTATCGTCATTGGCTATTGTGAAGGAGGAGATATGTGAGTCCTTATTCTCATTGAATTTGACTATTTCGAGAACTGGCAACATTTGAAGACATTTTTTATATTTTAAAATGCTGATTATTTAGTTCTTCAATTTCTTTGTTGTAAAGGGCTGAAGCTATTAAAAAGGCTAATTGTGTTCATTTTTCTGAAGAGGTGGGTCTCTCTTGCAGAAACTCCTTACTATTTTAATTTAAATATTTTTTAGTTAGTTCTCTGATCAATTTCAACTTTTATACAGAGGCTTTGCAAGTGGCTTGTTCAACTTTTGATGGCACTTGATTACTTGCATGGAATAAGATATTTGTTCGGCCTTTGTTATGTTCATATTCTACTGTATATATTATGGTGATGATCATGAGAATGGAAAATGAGATATTTGTTTGTGTTAGATGTATTGTAGATTTACTTGGATGAGCAATATGTAAACAATCCAGTACTTTATGATGTCACATTCATAGTTGTCAACTAGTGAATACATTTTTGAGTTGTACGTTGATATGCTTTTCTTGATTAATACATAATTCTCTCTTATTTTTATGTGTATGATTTTCTAGTATTTGAAATATTATTCTTAGTACAAGAAATATGAAGAAATGTGATAACTAAAATAGGGTGTAATGTAGCATATGAAATAGGGTGTAAATGTAACTAAATATAATATAATTTGTTCATTCATAAAGGGTGTAAATTATATTGAAAAAGGATGTAACTAAGAACGTATTTACACCCGATTTTTATTAAAAATGGTGTAATTAAGAACACATTTACACCCGATTTTTATTAAAATAGGGTGTAATTAAGAACATATTCATGCCCGATTTTTATTAAAATAGGGTGTAATTAAGAACGTAATTACACCCGATTTTTATTAAAATAGGGTGTAATTAAGAACGTAATTACACTCGATTTTTATTAAAACAGGGTGTAATTAAGAACATAATTACACCCGATTTTTATTAAAATTGGGTGTGACGTAGAATGTATTTACACCCGATTTTTATTAAAATAGGGTATAATTAAGAACGTATTTACACCCGATTTTACTTAAAATAAACGGGTGTAAATTCGTTAGACATTTCTCACCTGGTGGATATACACCCGATTTTTATTAAAAATAATGGGTGTAAATTTAATAAAAAACGGGTGTAAATTAACCTTTTTGTACTAGTGTATAAAACCAAAAACCACTTAATATGAGGAACTCAAAAATTGTATTGAAGGAGAATTTTGGAGGGCTTACTTAAATTTGTCAAGTATCTTTCAGATTGTTATAGTATTCTGAAAATTAAAAATATTGTAATGATAATGATTATTTTATCATTCTAAACAAAATTATTTTTAAAAAAAATGTGAAGTATATTTTTATATTTTTTTTAAAATTTAGTTTTCAGAAGCATTTCCCTCCATTCCCCTCCAAACTCCCAAACAAAGCCCTAACTTCTATTGTATTGTTCTAGTGATTTCTATATAAATATATATATTTCTCCCATTGTCTACATTTTCGGTGTATTCAATATTTCCAAAAGGGCTAAACCCTTACATAAAACCTATGAAGAAATCCAATGCTATTTTGAAGAATTTATTTCAATATAGTAAGTTGTGATTTTAGAAATTTCTTAATTAAAAAAATAGGATATTAAACTCCATGAATAAATAGTATCCGAGCTTAAAAATTAACAATTGAAACTTGTTTTTTTCCAATGGCAAAAAGATACAAGAGTAAAATAATGCACTCAGGCCAACACCTTAACAAAGGTACGACTTACGACTATCTAAAACTAGAGTTCAAAACCTATGCAATAATAACAATGCGATCATCTACAATTAAAAATGACTAAGAAGTACATATGTTTTTAACATTAATAGCCACCATAATGTGAATATGAAGGGTCATACACCAAAAACGCAAAAAACAAAGCCACTTTCAATTGAAACAAAACCACATAGCATAAACCATCAGAATTGACAATGTTGCTGAAAAGCTAATAGTCTGCCTTATATAGCCATCATCCTACGCAAATAAATGGCATTTTTGTTCCTTCTAATCCCAAAGCCAATTCAATCAGTTGTGAAGAAACTAAGTTGCATAAACTTCCAAGACAAACATATACAACAGATATTGGTTCATGTAGAAACTTTAAGCAATTATGTTCACTTATTGAGGACATGTTATCTCATTCGGCCTTATTCATGTTGGAATTAGACTCTTAAATCTTTGAGTAATTCCTTATCGTTAAAGATGACAATGAAGAAAATAAGAACAAAAGTAGGATTAGGGTTTGCGGAAATTAAAAGAGAAGAAGAAGAAAGTATTTTCTGCAGAGTTTCTCTCTGCCCACAAACTGTGGAAATTCTGTTATTCACTTGCAACTGCAACTTCTGTAAATACACGTTAATGACTTGATTACAAAATAATGAGGGTTACTCCCTATTTATAGATTTAGGTTAGCCTTCTCCCTAAGCCAAAGCCCAAAACTATAAAAGCCCAAAATACCTATTTTGGAACTAAATCAAATCAAATCTATTTTAAATCTAAATCAAATCTATCTAAATTTAAAAACAAACTTATGTGTAACAAACTGTTACACACTTCGACACACCTTGTGTTATAGTAACAACCTGCCTCGACACAAGGAATTACAAATTAACACACCACCTAATTCATTGTGTCTAAGCTATCCATATTCATCATAGCTCTTAGTCTTTTGAATATTTCGACCAGCACTCCCTTCGTCATGATATCTGCAATCTGATTCTCAATTCTGCAGTGTTCCAAATTCATCTTCCCTTTAGCTACCTGCTCTGGAAGATAATGAAACCTCATTTCGTTGTGCTTGCTTCAACCATGTGCTATCGGGTTCTTCGCCAGATTGATAGCTGACATGCTGTCGATCTTTATGGTAATTGCTCCATGATCTTTACCTGTTATCTCTTCAACCAAGTTCACCATCCATGTTGCTTGACATGCACAAAGAGAAGTAGCTATGTACTCTACTTCGCACGATGATAGTGCCACTACTGGTTCCTTTCTCGAACTCCAAGCAACTGGTGCACCACCTAGCATAAACACATAACCAGCTGTGGATTTTCGATCCTCAGCATCACTACACCAACTGGAGTCGGTGTACCCCACTAATTTACATTCTTTTCCCTTATCCGCTGCAGGAAACAAAATGCCATAGTCGAGAGTTCCTTTCAGATACCTCAGTATCCTCTTCGCCGCTGCTAGGTGCGATACCTTTGGCTTCTACATGAATCTACTTATCATACCTACACTGTATGCTAAGTCAGGCCTTGTGTGACAAAGGTATCTCAATGACCCAATAAGTCTTCTGTATTGGGTTGGGTCGACATCATCTTCATCTGGGTTCTTCGACAGTTGCAATCTTGTTTCAGCAGGTGTCAAAGTCGAATTGCATTGTTCCATCTCAAATCTCTTGAGAATTTCACTTGCATATCTTCTTTGATGCATCATCAAGCCTCTACTACTCTTGTAGAATTCCATGCCAAGGAAGTATGAAATTTTGCCCAAATCCGACATTTCAAATTCCTTGCTAAGATCACCTTTGAAGCCTTCGATCTCTTTCTTGCAGGTACCTGTTATTAACAAGTCATCGACATAGAGACATAGTATAAGCAATTCACTCTTGCTTCTTCTTACATATACCCCATGTTCAGTTGTGCACTTCTCAAATTATTTCTCCCTTAGGAAACTGTCGATCTTCTTATTCCAAGCTCTTGGAGCTTGCTTCAGTCCATACAGAGCTTTATGCAGTCTATACACTTTTCTCTCTTCGCCATGTTTCAAAAATCCAACTGGTTGTGCAACATAGACTTCTTCGTCCAAGGGTCCATTCAGGAATGCACATTTAACGTCCATATGACACATGTGCCAACTGTTCATGTTCGTCAGACCAACAACCAACCTGATCGTTTTGATCCTGGCAACAGGTGCAAAGACCTCATCGAAGTCAATTCCTTCCTTCTGAAGAAATCCTTTTGCCACAAGCCTTGCCTTGTGTCGAGTCACTTCACCTTTGGGATTACACTTCACCTTGTATTCCCACTTCACATTAATTGCCTTCTTGCCTTGAGGCAATTCGACAAATGACCAAGTATTGTTGTTTTCGATGGACTTCAATTCTTCATTCATAGCTTTCACCCACTTCGAATCCTTCAATGCCTCAGTTGCATTGACAGGTTCGACATCTGCGTAGAAAGCGTAATGTACCAGCTCACCTTCATCATTGACTACATCATCTAATGTAATCACACATTCTTGCAACCTTGCAGGCATGTGTCTTGTTCTCTGAGGTCTGCCTGAGCCTACATCACCTCTGACTTCTTCTTGTAGAACTTCTTCTCTTTCGACTTCAGTAGCTGGTTCGTCATAAAAAATTCTCACTGAATCCTTCTTGACATTTTCAGTCCAATCCCATTCTTTAAGCTCATCTATGATCACGTCCCTACTGATCACTACTTGCTTGTTCATTGGGTCGAACAACTTGTATCCTCCAGTCGAATAATATCCTATAAGAATCATTTGACTCGACTTGTCATCAAGTTTTCTTCTTAACTGATCTGGCACATGTCTATGTGCTATAGATCCAAATACCTTCAGATGACTCAAGCTAGGCTTCACACCAGACCAACATTCTTCTGGAGTAATTCCTTCTAGCTTCTTTGTCGGACATCTGTTTAGAATGTATGTTGCAGTCGACACTGCTTCTCCCCAAAATTCTTTAGGTAAATGTTTTCCTTTCAACATACTTCTCACCATATTCATGATGGTTCTATTCTTCCTTTCTGCAGTTCCATTTTGCTGTGGAGTGTAGGGTGGCACCACCTCATGCACAATCCCTTCTTTCTCACCTAACATGTCAAAGTCTTTCGACACATATTCTCCACCACCATCAGTTCTCAAAACCTTGAGCTTTCGACCACTTTGTCTTTCGACCATAGATTTGAGCTTGACAAATACCTCGATCACTTCACTTTTCTTATTGATCAGGTAAGTTCATAGTTTTCGACTGAAATCATCTATGAATGTAAGAAAGTATTTGTTACCTCCATTCGAATCCACCTGGATTGGTCCACATACATCAGAGTATATGACATCAAGGATTGCCTTCGACTTGCTTCCTGCATCCTTGTTGAAGCTATTCTTGTGTTGCTTTGCCTGCACACATTCTTCACACACTTCTCTTGGAATGTCGATTTCTGGTAACCCTGAAACCATATTTCTTCTTTTCAACTCTCTGATGTCATTGAAGTTGAGATGGCCTAGTCGATAGTGCCATATCCATTCATCTTTGCTAGCTGCAGTTGCAAGACACTCGTGCTCCATCATATTGAGTTCGATCTTGAAGGTTCTATTCTGTGACATAGAAGCCTTCAAGATTAACCTCCCACTTGCATCGACAACTCTCATCATCTTGTCTTCGATAGAAACTTTGTAATTCTTTTCGACCAACTGCCCAATGCTGAGTAAGTTGCTCTTCATGCCTGATATGTACAACACATTGGAAATTACTGACATCTTTCCATCTTTCCTCATAATCATTACATCACCAATACCTTCAGCTGCTAGAGTATTGTCATTTGCAAATTTCACCATGTTCTTTATTGAGGGTTTTATGTTGACAAACCAATCTTTTCTTCCAGACATATGCGATGAGCATCCTGAATCCAAGTACCATTGGTCCTTGAATTTACCTTCATCCTTTGTTGTGACCATCAACAACATCTCTTCTTCTTCTTGTTTTCCAAGCTTTGCATCACTTTCTTGACTTTTATTCTTTTCTGGACAAGCTGTCGAATAGTGACCATACTTCTGACAATTGAAACATTGAATGTGTCTCTTGTCAGGCTTTCGACCACCAGCTCTTCCTCTACCTGCAACACCACCTCTTTGGTTGCCTTGGTAAGAGGGCTTTCTCTGATTCGACCAATTTCCTTCTTGCTGATTTCTACTAGTCGAATTGTTGTAGCCACCTCTACCTTTATTTCAAGTCCAGCTTCCTTTGCCTTTCTTTTCGTTTGCTGACTGAGCCTGCAGAGCCACATCGCTCTTCGACTTGCCTGCAGCTCTTTTAGCCATTCTTTGTTCATGAGATTCAAGCGTCCCTTGAAGCTCTTCTTTTGTTAATTTTGACAAATCTTTCGATTCCTCTATGGCTACCACGATGTGGTCGAACTTAGGGGATAACGACCTCAAGATCTTTGAAACAACAGCTCTTGTTGTTAATACTTCTCCACATGTCTTGATTTGATTAACTAGTTTCGTAACCCCAGTGAAGAAATCAGTTACGCTTTCGCTATCTTCCATCTGAAGCAATTCATACGTTCTCTTATGAGTTTGTAACCTCACTTCTTTCACCTTTTCTGCACCTCCAAAAGATTTTTCAAGAATCTCCCAAGCTTCTTTTGAAGATTCTATATCACTAACCTTTTCAAAATTATCTGGACTCAGACATTGATGGATTATGAAGAGAGCTTTATAATCTTTCTTCTTCAATTCTTTATGTGCAACCTTTTCTTCCTCCTTCGCACCTTCTGTAAGCGGTTCTATCCCTTCTTTTACAAGATCCCAAAGATCTTGACAACAGAATACAACCTTCATCTGCTTGCACCAATTCTCATAGTTATCTCCTTTCAGAATTGGTAGTGTTGCTGGAAAATGCCCATTCAGATGGTTCATCGCCATTCTTCTTGCCTTGAATCGATTAACCGGAGCTCTAGATACCAGATGTTGGAATTAGACTCTCAAACCTTTGAGTAATTCCTTATCGTTAAAGATGACAATGAAGAAAATAAGAACAAAAGTAGGATTAAGGTTTGCGGAAATTAAAAGAGAAGAAGAAGAAAGTATTTTCTGCAGAGTTTCTCTCTGCCCACAAACTGTGGAAATTCTGTTATTCACTTGCAACTGCAACTTCTGTGAATACACGTTAATGACTTGATTACAAAATAATGAGGGCTACTCCCTATTTATAGATTTAGGTTAGCCTTCTCCCTAAGCCAAAGCCCAAAACTATAAAAACCCAAAATACCTATTTTGGAACTAAATCAAATCTAATCTATTTTAAATCTAAATCAAATCTATCTAGATTTAAAAACAAACTTATGTGTAACAAACTGTTACACACTTCGACACACCTTGTGTTCGAGTAACAACCTGCCTCGACACAAGGAATTACAAATTAACAATCCATACCATCCTTGTTGTAGAGTGAATCAGGACCAACAAACAAAACCTTATCATTTTTTTCCTTTTTGTAACCATTAACATATTCTTTCTCTAACTCCTCAAAACTACTGAAGATTACATCATATGATTTTATTTCAACTTCATTAGTTTTCAAAGCATATTCAGCCAGTCTCTTTATTGTTGGCCCTGGAATTTGTTCTTTGTTGAGTTGAATTTTGTCAAGAATAACCCTGAAAAGGAAATCCTTGGATGTTTTTCAGCTATTTGAGAAGTCCAAGGAATGCAAAAATAAGAGATAATGCAATCTTGGTCTTGGTGACAATTTGTCAAACAATTCCTCTACTTGTTTTTCGAGCAAGAAACCTGCTTGAAAAAGACTATACGCCATTTCTTTTGATATGAGTGTTACAAGATTGATTTGAAGGCCAAATGAACAGAAGTAAACCGTGATGATTTTTTGGCGTTGTGAAAATGGTAACATTGGGATAATGGGCCTTGTGCTATTAATGTAAGTAATACAAAGTGTGGAACATTAATGTTTTCTTCCAAAACCACGATTTGGAAAATGAATGTGTAGATATTTTGAGTTAGATTTGAATTGATGTGTGGAACATTAACATTTCTTTTATAATTTACAAGTAATTAATTATTAATTTTATTTTGTGATTGTCTTAAAAATTTTCTTCTAAGTCAATGTTTTTATGGGAAAAAAAGTGCACACGGCATAGTTATATGTATAGTTTAATGTGTTTGCTTTTTTAATATGTTTGCTTTTTTAAAGATTGAGTAACACATTAAATTTTCTTCTTTGCAGAATAAGTTAGCTTCTACTTCTCTTAAAGCTAGAGTTGTAAGCGTTAGAGAGTTGACTGTCTGTCCCAAAATACTCTCTTTTGGATGTATTTATTTTATTACATTTCCCTCGAGTATTTTTCCTTCTTTATCTCTATACTCTTAAACTTTTCTTATACATGTGATTACATTCAATCTCGTCAAAAACTTATGATAGATGATGTGATATATTTGCAAATTTTTGTAGTGTTTTTTCTACCGAATATAGTTAGGTCATCAAAAGAAAGTCATTATAGGAGTCCTCTATATTTCATGGTCCTTACACTATTTATATAGAATATTTAAATATGTATTTTTGCTGATTGGATAGTCGGGTATTGGAATAGTAAATATCATTATGAATATTCTCTCTTACATGTTATTTGCTCGTGTTGGAATACATAGGCAAATGTCATATAAATGAGAACATTCATAGTGGTATTTACATTCTAACATTCGACCATCCAGTCAGCAAAAACACAAATTTGGATATGTTGTATATATATAAGTAATGCGTAAGGATCGTGAAATATAGAAGTCTCCTATAATAAATTTCTTTTGATGACCTAGCTATAGTCGGTAGAAAAAACAATACAAAAATATGCAAATATATCATATCATCTATCATACGTTCTGGATGGGCATGTCGTAGGGTTCAGAGGGAGTTGCCCGAATCCCTCGCAGTTGGTTTGACCACCTGGTCTTACATGGAACTGACTTCATGACGGCTACTGGAAGCGTTATTGGGCCTAGAGTGATTGGGCCTGTTCGGCCTGGGTAAGGGATTGGGCCTGCTCGGCCCTAATGTAAGCGTTGGGTCTGCTCGGCCCAGACCAGAACAGTAGTGAAACCCCTAACCCGTGATGCCGAGGTGTACCTGTTTGAAATTGTTGACTATGTAGAGGACGGGGAGAAGAAGAGGGGGCCTTCTGCTCGATTTCCTATCTGAGGAGGTATATAGTATTTGTTTTTAGAATCATTTGTAAAACATCATTTACTTCATATATCAATCTTTTATTTTGCTATCAAAATGCTTCAGCTCGTCGACTACGACATACCGACTGATCACGATCCTCTTGTTTGCAACATCAAACAATTTATAACCTCCAGTAGGGTGATAACCAACGAGCAACATTTTTTCACCCTTATCATCAAACATCATTCGAAGCTGACCCGAAACATGCGGAAATACTATCGAACCGAAAACTCTCAAATGACTCAAGCTTGCTTTAAATCCATACCATACTTCTTCTGGAGTCACCTTATCAAGCTTCTTTGTAGGGCACCTATTCAACAAATAGGCGGCTGTAGAAACAACTTCACCCCATAGCTCCTTCGGCAAGTCCTTTCCCTTTAACATGCTTCGAACCATGTTTATCGAACGATTCTCCCTCTCGGCAACACAATTGTGTTGTGGCGTGTAGGGTGGCACAACTTCACGCATTATCCCATTTTCATCACAATACTTCCCAAACTCATTCGAGGTATATTTACCTTCACCATCCATTTTGAAAATTTTAAGCTTGTGATCGCTTTGCTGCTCAACCATGGACTTAAATCTTTTGAAAACATCAAATACCTCATCCTTTCTCTTGATTAAGTATGCCCATAGTTTCTTACTAAAACCATCGATAAAAGTGACAAAGTACATATTGCCACCATACGAGTTGTGACTTGCATTGGATCGCACACATCTGAGTACACCACCTCAAGGTGATGCTTGGTCCTCTGACCTGCATTCTTGCTGAAACTTCTCTTGTGCAGCTTTCCTTGCACACACTCTTCACACATCTCAAATGAAATATTCATCTTTGGCAACCTCGTCACCATACCATCCCTTTGTAACCCGTCGAGGTCTCAAAAAATTGAGATGTCCAATATGGTAGTGTCACAACCACTCTTCTCAACTTGCCGTTGTAGCAAGACACATATGCTCCATCACTTTCAACTCTATCTTGAAAGTCCTGTTGTTAGCCAAAACGCATAAGATCTTGTTTTCTATGCGAATCAGGTAATCCTTCTCAATGAATTAGCCAATACCTAAGAGATTACATTTAATTCTAGGAATGTATAACACATCTTTGATCAAGGATTGACCACCATCCCTTATCATTAAGGGTGAACAAATTTCAGTCGACCGATTCAAACCACCGACCCATTTTAAATTTTTGTGTAAACGGTTCGAATTGGATTGAGTGTCGAGTTGATTCAGTTTCTTAATTTGGATAGTATAAGGTTGATTCGGCCGCACTCGAATGATTATTTTAGATCTTCCCGGAACCGAACCCGGCCGAACTCAACTAATATTTAATTTTTTTATTTGTATTATTATATATTGATCCATTTTAAATATGGAGTTCAATACTGTTTTTATGATATTACCATTTTTATAATCTAGTAATGACATTGTTTATTCACAAGAATACAAGAAAATGCAATACAAAAATTAATGTAAAACGATATTGATAATATTATCACGTAATAATAATTTTTTCAATAATAAAAATATAATTTTATTTTAAAATTTTGATAATTTTTTTAAAATTAAAAAAGAACTATTATTTATGGACTTAGTTTAATAAATATTAAACCGATTAAATTCACCCAATTTATCCAATAAACCGATCTAATTGAATCTGCCAAAAACTAAAATTTTATCAGTCGAAATTGGGCATTTAAAATGAAACCACGATTTGCGTCGGATTTAATTTTTGGATCTAATATCGACCCAAATCGAACGATTGTACATGCCTACTTCTCATGATCAAAATATCATCGACCCCGTCGGCTGCTAAAGTGGTATCATCCTCGAACTTCACCTTATTCTTTGCGGCTTGATTGATTTTGACATACCAAACCTTTCTACCTATCATATGTGTTGAACAAATAGAATCCAAGTACCACTCATCACTGCCTTGGACTCCATCTCGAACGTACCATTACGTTTAGCTCCAAACGCGCTTTTGCAGTATTTTTGGAACTACCGCAGCTACTGTCAAGCAACTTGCAACTGCAACTACTGCTCTCCAGCAACTTGCAACTGTTACTACTGCTGTCCAGCAGCTTATTAGCGCCATAATTCGCCTGTGTGATCATCACCAGAAGCGTGTTATCATCATCCACCTCCTCTGTCAAGCAACCTTAGCCTCATTGCTTTAATTTTCCCTTGGTTTCGCGTTACAATTTCTTGCGAAATGACCACTTCTATGACAATTGTAACACTTCACATTAATCTTGTCAATTCTCTTGGTGTTGTTGCCTTTAGCACTACCTCTGGAGATGCTCTCACCACTTTCCCCCATCGAAATCTTCGAATTTTGTGAATCTTTCCTACCAAAATCCTGGAAATTTGACTTCCCTCTCGAAGCCCATTTTCCTTTCAATCGTTTCTTCTTATTGAGTCGTTCTTGCAACGCAATCTCTACTTTAACTTTGTCATTTCCATTGTCCTCCATCCTTTGTTCATGAGCATCAAGAGAGCTTTGAAGCTCCTCTTTGCTTAATGTTGACAAGTCCTTCGATTCTTTGATGTCCATTATAATATTGTCGAATCACGTTAAAGAATATAAGATCTTCGACACAATATTATGATCCAAAACAGTTTCTCTGCACGACTTGATTTGATTCACCAAATGCGTAATGCGCGTTACGTATTCATTGATTGTCTCCTTCTCTTCCATTTGAACCAATTCGAATTGTTGCTTATGAGTTTGTAACCTCGCCACCTTTGCTTTATCAGTCCCTTCACAAGCTTTCTTCAAGATCTCCCAAGCTTGCTTCGCCGAATCACAATCGCCAAATTTTTCAAAGTTGTCACCATTAACACAAGAGTGAATCAATAAGAGTGCCTTGTAATCTTTCTTTTTTTGTTCCTTGTGTGTAGTCTTTTGAGCATCTGTAGCTTCTGCCCCAAGTGAAATAACTCCATTGTTAACCACTTCAAGAACATCTCGATAACCAAACAATATCTTCATATTCTTGCACCATTTATCATAGTTTTTCGAATCAAGGGTTGGAAGATTAGTGAGAACTCAATCGTTGGAGACGGAAGTCATCTTTGCAGTGGATTAAGGATCGTAACCAAGGCTCTTGATTTCATATGTTGGAACATACACAGAGTATTTTGGTGTATCAATGGAGAAAAAATGGCAATTGAAGAAGATGATGAGAAAATAATAGAGAGAAAGAGTAATTAAGACGAGGAGAGAAATTGGCATTAGCTACAATTAAGGGATATTTATAAAAGCTTTCAAAAACAAGTGGAACACAAAACAACTTAAAAAATAAGTTAAAAAGCGCAAACTCGAACTCGTAACCGATTACGCTAAATGTTGTAACCAGTTACGCCTACTCAAACAGAAATTCAGAAACTGAAAAACAGCTGCTGTAATCGGTTATACTATTTCCCGTAACCAGTTACAGCCTCGACAAAACCAAATTTCAGCTTCTAAAAATGCTTATTTAATAAGTTGTTCACACCAATTCGCATCCAAAAGCTTATAGAATGCGTTTGAATTATATTATACACATCCAATAATATTTGAAAAACAAATTAGCTTCAGCTTAATTAACATTGTCTCAAAACCAAGAAACATCAATATATAGTTTCTCACGTTTTGACAACAAAAGGTTCAATAGGTGATCAATCTTTAATTCCAAAAACAACACAACACGTTAAACATAAAATAAAAATAGAGAGCCTAAAGTAGAGTAAAGAACATACAACAAATTACCTTTTGGCAAAGTCTAGTCGGATGCAAAATCCATACAACAATTCCAGCAAACTCAATGATTCCAATATATCTATCAGTCCAACTAGCATCTTTAGGTGCATCAACATCCACCACAGGTGCACTCCAATTGTGCACTCTTGCATTGTTGCTATTACTCTCTCTCTCTCTCTCTGGACTTGAGAATGGTGACAAGGTTATTTTTCATAATAAACTGAAAAATAGGATCTTAGAATCGGTTACGATGAAGTTACAGTGGTCAATGAAAATGGTTGTTTTCCTTACTATTCGGCATGCTTATACTTTGGTGGACCTGATATCCGGTTTTTACTATGGCCCATACTAATGTGAGCCGGAGAGTGTTTTGTGCGCACATATTAATTCATAATAAGTTAAATTAATATTCATCATCATCTTATTCTAAAAACAAATAATGATTGGCTTACATGTATTTTACTTTTTATAAAGTAACCTTAAAGGATTTACAGTATGTTACTTTTTGCAATTAAATCTGATTCTTGAATATTTAGTAAAGTACTGGATTATTAATTAAATTGAATTTTGACCATAATATTGAAAAATAAATTATTTTAATAGAGAACTTTGGCGAAGTCTAATTGAAGTTTAGGACGAAAATTTAAGCCTTACTTTTATAAAATAACCTTAAAGAATTTATAAAGTAACCTAAGGTATATAGGTTATTTTTTGCAATTAAAAGTGATTCTTGAATATTTAGTAAAAGATTGGCCGTTGGGCCTTATATTGCAATATTTTTCAGGATGTTTAAGATCGGCCGTTGCAATTGAATTTGACTGTAGAGAGGAAATATCTCTGACATCTGATCTTGACGTGGCCGTTTGCATCTAATGTAGACTTTGATTCTGATTCTAGAGCATTAACATTTTGGTAGACTTTGTTTCTTCTGGAGACACTTGAGACTTCTGAAGCAACAACTTGTTGGGAAGTGTTCTGGAAATCTTCTTTCTGATTCATTCAGCATTCCATAGAACTACTGATGTACCACTAGTGCAGAAAAGACTTTTTACATCGGGCGAAAAACACATTTTACATCGGGTTCGGATCCGATGCAAAGTCAAGTGATGTAGTAAATCAAATACATTTTACATCGGTCAGCAGCCCGATATAAAAAAATACACCTACCACATCGGTTGACTGTTATATCTGATGTGAAATATGAGGTTAATTCTATTTTTAAAAAAATAACTACAATATTTAACATCGGTTGCCTTAATGGCCCGATGTAAAATATAGGTTTTCACATCGGTTGCCTTAATGGCCCGATGCAAAATATAGGTTTTCACATCGGTTGCCTTAATGGCCCGATGTAAAATATAGGTTTTCACATCGGTTGCCTTATTGGTCTGGTGTAAAATATATGATTTTACATCGATTACAAGGCGCGACGGTTGTAATATGTTTGCTATCTTTCTTAAAAAATTAGGCTATTATTAACGATTTGAGGTGGATTTCCTGTAATTTTTTTGGTACCTAACTTTTATATTTTTCCAACATCTCACATACCACGTTTAGGTCGGTATTTTTCATATTTTTTCAACATATCACACAACCACATTTAGGTCGCTATTTTCATATTTTTCTAACTAGGGAAAGATAATTTCATTGCAGCAAATTGTTAGGATGCACATATATATTCTTCAAAATAAACAATTGATTTACAAAAGTATTAATCTAGGATACACACAAGTGTACAAAATTATAAGGAAGTTTATACACGGTGGACTACTACAATAATAAAACAGGTGAAAACATACAAATATTCAACCATTTATAAGTCATTTCTCACACTTGAAATACCAACATGGAATTCACAAGAAGATGAGTTGTAACTTCGGTTGACAACACCAAAATCACCTATCCTGTCAATAAACAATAATACCAATTAACATCAGACAACACCAAAGTCAAGAAACTCAAATCAAGAACCACATACCAAGATTAACATAGACATTTTCATCGACCTTAGCATAAAATTCAGCATCCCAGTTGTCCACCGTATAAATGAAGAATGACTATGTCTTTTTTGCATTCTCTTCAACTGCCTCAAGAACTAAGAAAAACTTAATTGTATTATATCCTAATTGATAGAAATCAGAAATAAATAAACTTAAGCGTAAATAGTGAGAGAAACTTGATGAAGTTGTAGTTGTGAGGATGATTTATAGTTGAATATGGTGGAGTTTAGAATTGTGAGAGTGAGGTAGTGAGAGTGAGGTAGTATATGAAGAGGAAGTGGTGTAGAGAAAAATGAGGAAGTGGTGAGACTAGGTAGAATGGGTGTATCGTGTGAGAGAAATTCACATGCAAAGAAATGGTGCTTTATTGAATCGGTCAACATCCATATTTTTATTATAAAAAAAAATTAAATGTCAAATATACCCTTTTCTGATTTATTTAAATAAAAATGAAAACTAAAAAAAAAAGAGACTGAAAATAACCGGAAACAAATAAAATCTGGCGCGTACATGACAAAAAAAATAAAATGAGTGCAGTAAAATGATTTACACTAAAAAAAGTTGGAAAATCCCAAATGTAAATAAAAATACCGACTAAACATGTGTAAAAATGACACTCAAAACGGTGTGGAAAAAATAAAACGAACACATCAAAATTACCTACGCGCCGCATTGTTTCATAAAACGGACAGTTAAATATCAAAATTCAAAATATTTTATTTGCTAATTTTATGTACGGCGTCGAAACGCTTTTACTTGTCTTTGTCTCTCTGTGAAATCAAAAATTTAAATCAAAAATTTATTCTGATGGACCTTAGATCCATTTAAAACATATGAAATTCAATTTCGAGTAATTTTATTATAAAATAATGCTAACGTTGACATAAAGTTGACTTTTAATCAACCTAATACATAAATGACCGACTTATGATAAAAATGAATCACTTCTTAGAAATTACAAACAGATATAATGAAACAATGTTTACTATCACTGAATATGGATCTAGAGGCGACATATAATTAGAACCTTACTGCGCACAGTCGGTGCAGGCAACAAGTCTGTAGCGTCCTTCCCATGAATTACTCTCCACCTAATTTACATAATTGAACAAAGCGACATTTCCTCTATAGCATGAATTATTTGAGTCAACACCTTTAATATTAGTATTTCCATATTTCAGTAATAAAAACCTCGTGCAATATGACTTATGATATATCTTAAGCAATGTAACACCGACACAAAAAAGCATAGTAGGGGCAAGATGACTCACTTGCATGTTTTCTTCGTAACCATCTTTTGAAAACTTTTGAAAATTAAATGGGTTTAAAATTGAATAACACGTCTAATTTTCTTCTTTACAGAACAAGTTAACTTCTATTTCTTCTGAAGTTATGGTGGTGGTAAGCGTTATAGAGTTGATTGTAAGTCCCAAAATACTTTCTCTTTGAATTTACTTATTTTATCACTTCTCTCTAAGATATTTCTCTTTCTTTATCTCTACATTCTTCAACTTTTCATACATATGTAATTATATTCAATCTCGTAAAATATTCTTATGATAGATGATATGATATAAGTCTTCTATAATTCGCGGTACTTATGCAATACTTATACATAATATTCAAGTTTGTGTTTTTGTTGATTGACTTGTTGGATATTGGAATCGTAAATATACCACTACGAATGTTCTGACTTATACGTTATTTGTCTTGTTATGGGTTCAATGTGGTACATCTTAAAAATATAGGTAAGTAAAAATGACATTTCGTAGTGGTATTTACAATTCCAATATTCGACCAGCAGCCAATATGTAAAAACATAAATTTGAGTAATTTGTACAAATATTGCGTAAGGACCGTGAAATATAGAAGACTCCTATAATGTTTTTCTTCTGGTGACTAAGCTATAGTCGGTAGAAAAAAAACACGACAAAAATCTATAAATACACCATCTCATCTATCTTAAGATTTTGACGTTGAATATTATCATATGTATAAGAAAAGTTCAATATTATAGAGATAAAAGGAGAAATAGTTGAGGGGGAGGTGATTAAATCAATACATGCAAAAGAGAAAGTATTTCGGGAAAGAGAATTTCGCAACCAAGAGTACCTTTGACGTATCGCAGGATCCTATTAACTGCTGCCAAGTGAGACACATTTGATCTCTCCATGAATCTACTTGCAACACTGACACTAAACGCCAAATCTGGCCGCATATTATACAAGTAACGTAATGATCCAATCAATCTTCTATATTGTGTTGGATCCACATTCTGCTCATCATCACTTTGGACCATTGTAACCTTGCTTCAGCTGGTGTATTGGCAGCAGCATTACGATGTTCCATATCACACTTCCTCAATATCTCAAGTGCATACTTCCTTTGGTGCATGAGCAGTCCCAATTTTGACTTGTGGAACTCTATGCCAAGGAAGTAAGTCATAATCCCAAGGTCACTCATTTCAAACTCTTCCATAAGTTCACTCTTGAACTAGGAAATACTCAACTAATTGCTACCCGTAACCAACAAATCGTCCACATACAAGCAAAGTATTATCACATTTTTGCTCGCATCCGTCTTTACATATACACCATGCTCATAAACACATTTCTTGAAACCAACGTCGACTAGGAACCCATCTATGAGTTTGTTCCAAGCTTGTGGAACTTGTTTCAAACCATAAAGAGCTTTCTTCAATTTGTAGACCCTTCCCTCTTGATTTGTCTCAACAAAACCAAGGACTGTTCTACATAAACCTCATCCTCAAGTGGAGTACTATTCAAAAACGCAGATTTCATATCTATTTTATACATCGACCCATTGTTGCAATTCGCAATGCCAATAACTAGCTTTATGGTTTCTAGCCTAACAACAGGGGCAAACACCTCATCAAAGTCTATACCTTCTCTTTGCAAAAAATTCCTTCGCAACTAGTCGAGCCTTATGCTTGACAATTTCACCTTTGGAATTTGTCTTCACTTTAAAGACCCATCTCACACCGATTGGCTTCTTTCGCACCGGTAGATCAACCAACTCCCAAGTACTGTTCTTCTCGATCGATTCCAATTCCTCTTTCATTGCACACACCCACTTTGGATCACTTAATGCCTCTTCCGTGCTAATGGGCTCAAATTCGACCATATGCGAAAAGTGAACGTAATCGCCATCATCAAAGATTTCATTGTCCCAGAATACTTCACAATCTTGGAGTCTTTGAGTCAAACCTCTTTGCCTAGTTGATCGTCTACTGTGTTACCCAAATTCGGCTTCGACAGGTTGTTGTTCAGTAGCTGCAGCAAACTGATTTTCTACATTTTCATTGCCTTAACTGATTACAGGATTTTCGTAACCGGTTACACCTTCTGCTACACCAATTCCAACAGCTTCTGGTTGCAAGAAATTGTGCCCGTAATCGGTTATTCTATTCTGGTAACCGATTACGGGACCTGTCAAAGTCATTATTTTTCTATCAAAAGGCTTGAGCTCGTCGACCACAACATACCGACTAATCACGATCCTCTTGTTTGAAACATCGAACAATTTATAACCTCCAGTAGGGTGATAATCAACGAGCAACATTTTTTCACCCTTATCATCAAACATCTTTCGAATCTGACCCAGAACATGCCAAAATACTATCGAACAAAAAACTCTCAAATGACTCATGCTTGGTTTAAATCCATACCATACTTCTTCTGGAGTCACCTTATCAAGCTTCTTTGTAGGGAACCTATTCAACAACTAGGCGGCTGTATAAACGGCTTCACTCCATAGCTCCTTCGGCAAGTCCTTTCCCTTTAACATGCTTCGAACCATGTTTATCGAACGATTCTCCCTCTCGGCAACACCATTATATTGTGGCGTGTAGGGTGGCACAACTTCACTCATTATCCCTTTTTCATCACAATACTTCCCAAACTCATTCGAGGTATATTTACCTTCACCATCCATTTGAAAATTTTAAGCTTGTTATCGCTTTGCCGCTCAACCATGGACTTAAATATTTTGAACAAATCAAATACCTCATCCTTTCTCTTGATTATGTATGTCCATAGTTTCCTACTAAAATTATCGATAAAAGTGACAAAGTACATATTGTCACCATACGAGTTATGACTTGCAGTGGA